>NC_051185.1:30291382-30421381 GCF_013339695.2 Rhipicephalus sanguineus | reverse complement strand
TAACATAAGGGCGAAGTTACCGCAACAGCAGCAGCGTTCAAATGGTCAAGCACCGTGTCACTAGGCGGAGTCACCATAGGCATGCGCAGTGTTCTCCATTGGGGGAGGCGAATTGTGACCGCAGACTCCCCCCCCCCCCACATCATTGGTCGAGTCCGAAAGAGAACGAGCTCCACAATGGACGGAAAAATGGAAAATGAAGCGACGACGTGCTTCTCGAAAAGGCCTGCCAGTGGTCCCTGGTTTTTCGAGGTAAAATTGGGCAGTAAGAGGCTCTTTGAATGCAACGTCATAGGTCCTAGCCTACCGTTATTTTCAAATAACATGCGTAGCAATAACCCTGAGCATTAAAAAATGACGCGAAAAGCCCGAATGAGTAAAATATGGCACAGAATTGGCGCCCCCCCCCCCCATTGCGCGCACCTATGGGCGTCACCATCCCGGCAGCTCAAGGTTCCACCTCCACTTCATCTGATAATCTGAGAAACGCTACAGGAGGATTTGCGCACAAACTAAAATCCTCCATCGGTGGAACTCGATCTCGATCGCCGAATAACTCTAACAAGAGACTCAGCGCTTCGCCGCACTGCACGGAGGTAGCGAGGCGAAAACACAGCCACAGCGAAGACCGACCAGAGAGCGTGGTACTTAGTGTTGCGTGCTGGCCTTGATGTCTAATCTGAGGGAGGAAAGAAAAGCCGTTCACGAATCCAAAGACAAAAGACGAGCCGGCTACAGCGGCCGAAAGGCGAGGGACGCGAAACGGCCGTTCTAGGGCGGGCGTCGAAGCGAGCGTTAGGGATAAAAGCCTTGCCTATATGCACGGTGTGGGCGTATGAATGTGCACAGGGAAAAAGGGGGTAGCATTAGCGGCCGCCAAAGCGAAATACGCGGCGCTCCTCTTTAGCGAGTAGGGCATGGGAATGCGACTGCGAGGCTCTCCGAGCACGGAGCTTGACGATGGGACTGAGGATTGCTGCCCGAGATAATACGTAGCGATGTTTTATGTAACGGGAATTAACTGAGACGTGCATCGGTTGTTCCAGAATGGGACGGCAAACTGTGCGGTACGGGAACGTTATGTATGTATGTATGTATGTATGTATGTATGTATGTATGTATGTATGTATGTATGTATGTAGTATGTATGTAGTATGTAGTTATGTATGTATGTATGCATGTATGTATGTACGCACGCACGCACGAACGCAAAAAGTCGTAACTTCGCCTGAAGGGCGACCAGTTGAAGCGGCTGCAACGTACTCGTATTAAAATGTCACATGAAGTACGGATCCCTAACTTCCAATGTGCGCAGCACATGTCAACAACTTATCACGAGCTCACCAACTAGTCCCGAACTAGCCCACGTCACTATCTAGTTACCAATTTATCAAGCGCTAATTATAAATTGTTATCGCACATAATGCACTACAGAAAGAACCATAACTTCATATCGCAAGTTAGCCTTCGCGTCGTTAGGAGTCACGGAGGCACAAATGCCACAATATGTTTCTGAATTGGCTTTACGAAGCCAGTGATCACCGCTGTAAGTGTAATCTACTCTTGCTAGCTAAAAACAAACAAATCACGAAGGCCTAGGCACCCACGCTTTTCGAAAGATAAGAGGCGTCGTCATAAACTCATTTCGGCAGCAAACATCACGAGCCCTCGTAAAGCCCTTAGAATGACAGAAGCTGAGTGAAATTCTGGCAAGACTGCAATACCCAACCGAAGAGCGAAATGCGCCAGTGTTATAAGATGCGCCGCAAACAAAGTCCCAGCAGCCCGGAAGCTTTTCGAACAGGTCGGTGTATAGATAGATGATAGAGGGGGGAAAGAGGTGGGATAGAGAGCTGGGGAATTCGAGGCGCAGGGTTCAGTCATCCACGGAGCTAAGAGAGCGTAAGAGGGCTTTGAGTCGGATAGAACAAACTCCGCGCTCCAGTGTGTGCAGCAAACAACAACCGACAACTCCTCACCTTGGAGCCGGTCTCCAAAATAACCAACGCAGTCGGGTTGGTAGTTTCTATTTTGAATTTCTTTTTCCTTTTTTTTTTTTGTTCTTCGTTGGCTTCGCTTTTCACGATGAGGGACTCCCCCTCCATGCAGGCGCGAGTTACTTACGGCGTCGTGGTTCACACTCGAAAGAAAGAAAGAAAGAAAGAAAGAAAGAAAGAAAGAAAGAAAGAAAGAAAGAAAGAAAGAAAGAAAGAAAGAAAGAAAGAAGAAGAAGAAAAAGAAAGAAAGAAGAAAGAAAGAAAGAAAGAAAGAAAAAGAAAGAAAGAAAGAAAGAAAGAAAGAAAGAAAGAAGAAAGAAAGAAAGAAAGAAAGAAAGACGGCCTATTGACGAAAGACGCTATTATCGCCTGGCTCTCCGCTGATAAGCGTGCAGCGGGGTTAAGGTTAGAGTTCCTTCCACTTTAGTTGGCAGCCCAATTCTATACAGACTACTACTATTGCACTCGCAAAGGGCATTCCAGCAATGCGAACGATAACTAGTGAAGTCTTGAGCAGCAAACACCGAAAGGAACGGGAAGCTTCTAGTCGACATATCCGTTGCTAGCATACCCTTGCCATGTATCATGTACCAAATCGCCAAGAGGCCACCCATATGTACTAGTTTTTGTGTTGAGAGAGGTAGATACAGAATTTATTATTGATAACCAGGAGATGTAAGCCTTGCGTATCATCACGTGGCTAGCTATTCCAGGACGTAGAGTGACGACTACGGTAACAATTAGTTAATCGGAGACGCATACAAACGACGCGCATAGTTGCACGCTTCCCTTCATACTTTACTGCGGGCTACGATCTTGTGGTCACTCGAAAGCACCAGCCAATCGCGAGGCGAATTCACGAGGCCATTCATACCGTCCAATCAGTGCGTAGTCACCGGTCCACACTTGCGTCCGCCGCGGTGGTAGAGTGGTTACGGTGCCCTGCGCTAGCTGACCCGAAAGTCGCGGGTTCGATCCCGGCCGCGGCGGTCGCAATTCGACGGAGTCGAAATGCTAGAGGCCCGTGTACTGCGCCATATCAGTGAGCGTTAAAGAACTCCACATTATCGAAATTTTCGGTGCCCTCAAGTACGGCGTGCCTCATAATCATATCATCGTATAGGCACGTAAAACTCCACAAATTACTATACGTTCCACACATGGCGCCGAAGCCACGAAGTTATACCTTTCGGCAGGCAAGCTTCACGAATTCGGCCTCCGCTTGGCTGATACCGATAGCTCACAGCCCACTGAACACTATTTTTGCGGGACAAACAAGCACGGACGCGAGCATACCTTTTCAAAGGGAGGTGGGAAGCGGCCGCTTCAAAAGTTACGGAAGCCGCCATTACCGGCGCCATCGTAAACATCCGCGGTAAACATGGCGGTATAGAACAGAGCTGTGCCAACAACGGCAACCCCCAGAACAACAACAACAAAAAGTTATCTAGGAGTTTACTTTCGCGGCGAGAGCAGTTAACGCGTTGCTAACAACGCTGCGGCTCTAATTACGCCTTCGCGAGCACCCCCGCATGAAGCGAGCAAGTTTTAAAAGACATACATAAATGGGATGCGAACAAGCCGCAGGCAACGGGTGAGAAGTAGGCGCAGGGTAAACACAGAGGAGGAAAAAGAAATAATAAACTTTTCTTTTTTTTTTCATTTTACTTCTTTCCTCTTAACTAGAAAAAAATCTACGCTTTACTTTAACAATTAGATTTTAAAAACTATCCGGTTCTTGGCCAATCCCCCAGCGTGGGTGTGTGCCAAAGTTATAGGATCTACTATACTCTACTCTACTCTATGTCCATGGTGTTGCGAGCACGAGAGCAGGAAGAGCGAGCTTGTTCTGAAACATCAACAGGAATCCCGCAAACTAAGTTATCCGCAGACCACGGTCGCATTCATTCTACAACCAGAGCAACACAACGAACACAAAGCTTTTACTTTTTCTTGGGCTAGCAGGCGAGGCATGACCATCAGAATAAGTGATAATTGTTGGGGTTTTACGTCTCAAGAGCACGATATGATTATGAGTGACGCAGTGTAGGCCTCGGGAGTGCTCGACCTCCTGAACTTTATTAACGTGCACCTAAATCTAAGCATACAGGTCTCTATCAGTTTGAGTACAACAAAACGCGGCCGCCGTGGCCGGGATTCGATCCCGCGACCTTCGGGTCGGCAGTCGAGCACTGTAACCACTAGACCAATACCTCCCCTTATAGATGACTATATTATCAATACAGTTTCCTGCTACTACTACTACTTGTCACAGTATAGACGTACGCGATTTAACAACATAGATAAGGTATACAGTTCAAAACGTGAGACGAGCGTGGTTCTTGGCACAGCCGCTTGTTGGTGACAGCCGGCAGCCGCACTTTCTGACAATGAACGCAAGAAACGAAACGCCAAATAAACCAGAACGGCGGGCGCAAATTGCGAAGGCGTGCGTTGACGATAGTGGAGGCGAACAAAAACACGGTCTACACACATTCGCCGTTACGTAAAGAGCGTACGCAAGCCGCGGTGCTTCGAGAGGATCAGCGCCGAGCGAACAATCAACTCGTTTCTCGTGCTCCGCGCAAATGCGACCTCAACCCGATAGTAGCGAGTAACGGAAGGCCCGAACAAAACGAATCTCTCGCGAGTCTTGTCTAGTCTTCGTCTTCAGGTTCTGCATTACGCAACAACTTCATTTCGTTGGTGTTCACAGCGCACACGTGTATACAACGCAGAATAAAAAAAAAAAAAAAAAAAAGGGGGGGCAGGCAGAGTGAAGTGCGTTGTTTACAATGCCTATACCCCGCTTCCCCCCCCCCCTTTGTTTACCTCTGGGAACACCATCATTACGCAATGTCACCAACTTCACTCAAGTTTCAAGCTTTGTTTCTAAGAGAACGTTACGTAACTGCTACAGAACTGTTAGTAGGGGGAGGGGGAATGGGATCTGGGGTGTTAAAACCCTACCCCCCCCCCCCGACATTTCTTGCGTTTCGCATGTGTATATATACATGCACACCACAAACGCACGCACGAACATACATAAGTATGGTTGAAACCACTCCCGAAAAAAATTTCTGGCTACGCCACTGCGTAACAGTGAGCGTCAGCCAATAGGGATATCGGACGTGCCTGCGGTCGAAGGTGAGTAGACCCAATGGCAAACAACCTAGCGATGGTAGAGCTTTGTAGTATCGCCAACAGATTATTAGTGGCGCTTGATACAATTGTTGAAGCGCGTTTTCATAGGTCGAGGTACCGTAATGCTACGAGACTGCGTTCAGCGTTCAAACTTACACAAAGCCGTTACCTTACACGCCGTAAATTGTGTGCTGAATTTGATACTGCCCTCACAAAGGTTTTTATTATTTTTTAGATCGTTTACACAACATTTATGGTCTTTTTATTATTCTACTTCATACGTGGTGTTCACAGACTGTTCGCAGTGAGTGAATAGACTTACAAGTTTCGTCGGGTAAAGTACTGCAGTCTTTCTGGAAGCAAACCATTCGATAGTCTGTCAACGCATAACCAGACAAAGAAAAAGTGCGCATAAGTCAAAGCAGCGGTCAGCAGTTTCATAGGCAGCATAAAGTCAGTCTTTATTCTTAATATTGAGCTTTGCATATATATCACACTTCGTTTACCTAACGTATAGGCTTTTTTTTAAGTAGCAGGAACTCTCGATTTTGCTTCAAGTAACACCCAAGAGTATAGTGGACCCATTTTGTAGTCATTTTTTCAAAATGTGTTCCAATCTTTCCTAACGCGCTTATTGCAACTGAAAGCTACACATCACTCCGGCTATTACCAAGACGCCTGACCTGCGCTAGTATACGTACATAACGCGTACACTGCACATTCAACGGGATATGAGTAACCAGAAATATGCCACGCTAGAGGTAGCAGGTAGCAGCAACACTCCATTCATGTCACGAACACGTTATGACAAACTTTGTATTCCCGCCATCGCGAACGTATTCTTGTTCGCTACATACCGCTGGAGAGTTCGACTAAAGCAAGAATTGTAAGCGAAAACAAAGTCACAGTTTCGCTGCAAGGGCGAAGCAATGAATGCGACAGCAACAAATTCGACTGATGTACGAAGTAACGCTAGCGGCTACCTTCTTTAGATTCCGATTTGGCATTAACCCTACAATACGCTGGCATAAGGGAACACGGCCGCTCCAGGGAGCGAAGCTGTTTTCGTGCTGCCTGTCGCTTAAACGCGGAGTAAGCGGAGAGAACACAGCGCGCATAAGGGAATGCGCCGTCTACTGGTCTCAGTCGAGATAGCGCGTGCGACCGCGCCCTTTCATCAATGTCCGTTGCTGACCGTACGATGCAGCCCTCCACCGGCACTACTTCACGCTCCTTCGACCGACGAAGCCGGCCAGCGTCATCATTGCTTGAGCCGCACCCGTCTGCAGCCTTCACGCGTTTTAATTAGCATGTACAACATGCGACGCGCGGGAACAGGTTATGGATTTGGACTTTATACGGAACATGACGCCGACGGCGACGGCAAAAATTCACCTCGATATCCATACATTTGCTATCGAAATAAAAGGCAAAAACGAAGAAAAGTGTACTCACCCGATTTGGCTCCTGCAGACGGTCCACTGCGTAGCGTTGCGTCGGCGACGGTCCGGGACGCGAATCGCATGCATGTCGAGTAGGGAATCATGCCGCCGGCGGCGACGATGCGCTGGCAAGCGACACCACTGACTCGACACGACACTACGGGGTAGTAGTAGTAGTTCGGAAGGTGTAGGTAAAAGCTCCGTGGCGCGTCGGATTGTCCAAAAAGGAGGTGCGTAAGGTAGGAAGGAGAGATCGACAGTAGCGATGTCACTGTGCACAGTGCGATAGCGTCCAACGCATCGAAGAGGAATCCTTCGAATCGATTCGACAGTTCCGGTAGGCTTGAGCGTCGAAAAACCGCAGTTCCGTCTTTAGTCTCGACCGGTGGGCGAAGTCGAAACGCCTTCCGAAGTAGATGTGCTCACAACTTGGCGATGTGATTCGACCTTCCTGTTTATAATGAACCTGATTTTAAAGAAGACGACAGGTCGAAGAGCAACCTCGAAACGTGCTTCGATCCCAGGCTCAAACTCAGAGCTATAACTGAACTACCTTGCTTAATCGAAAGCCGTTCTTAGTTGTGAAGTGTCCGCAGTTTAGCGTAACCAATCTTCCCCGAGAACTTGCGAATCTCAGTTGGCGTTCTTGCGATCAGTTGAGGAGTTAGAATACAGAATTTTTTTTTCTGAAATTGTGCTAACAGTGTTGCTTCGTTCTGTTTCGATAAGATAAATTTGGAATACTGATTAAGCTTTATAAAAAAGGGAGTCTGTTTCGATGATTATCACTCCTTGATCTCCAAGCACGTATGTGCAAGAGCACGCCTAAAGTGATCAACCCGGGTTTTTTTTTTTCGATTCTTCAACGCTGAATTCCCCACAAAGTGAGCAGTATGTCTTACGAGAAATAAAAAAATTAGAGACAGGTACGATGAAGAACGTAGCGATGCGAGTGTAGTCCTCAAGTAACAACACTGGGTAAGTGGTTACGTCACTCGCTGTCTTATCTTATCTTTGTTCACAACCTTGGGACACGCGCACTTGTGATAGCGCGTTCACTTTGAAGTGTTTTCAAGCGAGTTCTGTTGACACAATGTTCGTTTTCTTGGGATGGCCTGAAGGTCACGCCCACATGTCTCAAGGTCACGCCCTCAAGGTCACGCCCACACTGAAGACAGTGTTAATTGCGGATCACGTAGTGGTTAAATATGCACCAACGCCGCCGGTTTTGTGACGTCAGGAGACGGGTAAACCGTCTCCTGAACTGTGCGACGGGGTTGTCTTCCAAGGGTTCAAGTTGAGCCTCTCGCTACAGCGTTTCGCCGCGAGTACCGCAGACACTTGCCACAGGCAAGGTCAGTTGAAGGTCAGTCAAGGTCAGTTGAAGGTCAGTCAAGGTCAGTTGAAGGTCGTAGAGAAACAGGGACACGAACGCCCGACACACGGCGATTGTTCCAATCGGAGAAAAACGGTGCACGTGTTCACGCACAGGACAGGCGCGTTTGTAAACATATAAATTAAGTTAAAAAGGAAGAAGGACATTACGCACAACTGCACTCGTTTTGAATATGGCAACACTTACACTCGCTCGTGACAAACACACTTGAAATGTGAGCTCCGTTTTTTCGTACGCACAGCGACCTACCGTACGAGTGACGTCAGCGTCAAGGTGGTAACAGATCTACGACATGCTGACAAAAACCACGTGATACAATTATACGACGATTACGTGTTTAAACCCTGATGACGCTATGGTACGTTTAGGAGACAATCGAAGGATAGTGTCTGGGGGACTACGTGATCTTTAAGCCTAGAAGGGAAGGTTTCGTTCTAAAACAATATCTGACGCTCTCGCAGTACAGATGCGAGACGATGTTATTCGGTTAAGGGAAAAGGGCGTTTCTCGCTATTGCCAGTGAACGTTTCTAGTGCCTATTGTGGCGATAAAAAAGAGCACATGAAAAGGGTGGTCGTTGGGTGAAGAAGATCAGCGTGATTTTTTTTTCAGACGTCACGCGTGACGTCGAAAGAAGAACAGCAAGTGTGGTTGCAACACAGTCGGAGCGTCGATTTGAGCGGCGGTTCGAACGCAAATACCCGGTGTGAAGCGGAAATAGTGTCACAGACGACGCGGACTGCTACAGCTCGATGTTAAAGAACACCACGGATTTCACACATCACGTAACGAATGGGCTTGATTGGTCACGTGACAACGACGCTGTTCTGACGTCTGCGGTCACGTGCGCGCCACAGCGGTGACGTCACACGCACACTAGAGGATGGCGACAACGGAGGTGTCCAGGTGACAGGATGGATTCGATGACGATGGTTGGTTTGTCACGGGACAACGAGTGTCACTGGTCACGTGAGCATCGCGACGATGACGTCGCACGTGCTCCGGACAATAAAAAAAATGGCGACCCGAACGTATGGGATCCAACGAATTCGACGTGACGTCAAGGAACCACGTGGGCAACCGGCAACACAAGCGATTCGTCGGTCCGAGAAACGGAGCAAACGGCGGCCGGAAGTGACGTGGTCAGATGACGGGGGCTAGAAGTCCGGTGCGATGGTGCGATGAGAATCCCGGCGTTGTGGACCTTGGAAAGGAGGACGGGCCGGCACCCGAGGAAGAGGAGGAAGTGGCCTTCCTCAGGACGGTCTCCGGCCGCGCACCCGCTCATGGCTTCCGGTTCCACGACTCTGCAAGAACGAGAAATGAGAAAAAGAAAGAATATATAATCACTCGTCCAAAACCAGTGTCATTGGCACAACGGCAAAAACAATTAGCGCGTCCCTAACTCGGAGGTCATGCAACGGAACGCTTTATATTGAGTAAACGAGGTTTTCGCTCTGTAAAGACTATGTTACGTACGACATGCGGGCGCCGCCACCTTGGGCTGTTGAACGAATGTTTTTATTTTCTATCAGCAAACGCCGAATGCACCAAACCCACCGTTTCCATGTGCATACGTCAACCGTAGCGCTGTTCGTTTAGTTGTTCGAGATTAAGAAAGGACAAGTTTAACAGCCCAGTATGGCGGCACCCAAACCCATCCGTAAAATAGTCTATAGACGGTTTCCAAAAGGCGCCGACCGCGAAGTCTTTGCGGTTCCGGCGCTTCGCAGCGCACGAAACCACACACAGCTTTTGGGATCAGTTATTTTCACTAAAATTCCACGATAGGCCTTTGACTATGGGTCTAGCCACTATGGGCGAACACGAACAATCATGTCGCCTTCCGTGCCGCTAGGCGTACCGATAAACGGAACGGTAGGTCGCCCGAGCGATACGGGGGCGCTGTGATCGCACTGTGCTGCAGTGGTTATCCGCATAAGCGAAAGAAGCAGTCGCTGCTGACTCACTCACAACCACTCCTCCACTCTCACTGACTGACACACTAATTTATTCGCACACTCACTCCATCACTCGGTTAAGTACTCACTCGCTCACTTACTAAACGAACGAGAAGTAGGGTTCTACACACCATACGCGGCTGTTCTTCCGTGATTTACTCGAAACGCCGAAACAGCTTTCGAAGAAAACAAACCGAAGAATGAGACAGCTAGCAAGGAAACCAGACACCGCCCTTTATACAATTTACAAAAAAAAAGCTTCGAGTTAATTGGGACACGAGCCACAGTTGGCCCTCACGAGTGACGTGTTCCCGAGGAGTTCTGACCGGAAGAATGATGAACAACAGTTCGTGGCAGCGTGCCACCCGCAGGAAACAAAACACCCCCCAGCCTGTAGTTCCAGGCCGCGTTGACATCTCAGCTATGTTAGTTCGAGGGCCTCAGCCTCCCCTAACGAAGAATCTACAGTGAGCACCGCTCTCGCCCTCGAAGCAATGCCTCCACACAGTGCCACTTCTGTGCTTGAGACCAGGTCGCTCTCGCCTAGAAATGCAAGACCCCAGAAATGCGGACACGCGCGCATACGAGCGTGCATGCTCGCCTAAAGCTAGCTTCCTGCAGTGCATGACACGATTCTGACGAGGGACCCCCAAGTAGGTTAATGAGATGCTTGAACTTTGTTCACCCTGTTCGTCTATCAATTCCCTTTCCCGAGTGCAGGTTAACCAATTAGAACGTCAGAAAGTTGCCTATTGTGGAAGAGAAGTCACACGGTCCCTTAGGCATTCGCCTGAGACGGCTCGAAGGCGAAAGCCAGTGCTTCTTCTTCTTCTTCTTCTTCTTCTTCTGAGTCGACTGCATGGATCCATCCACCCGCCCCCCTCTTCCGAAAGCTTTTTCCACCTAACGTGGTTTCGCACTGCCTCCAGGATCGGAGGCATCGCTGCTTTATGCACCTCACGCGGTTTCGCAGCACTGCCTCAGAGATCGGCCCACCTTTGGCCAAGCGACTTTGTCGTGTGATGACGATATCGCGTGAGGTTGCGTCATGTGACGTCACAGTGACGTATAATGAGGCAGTAAATTTTGGCGACCTGTGAAGTCATGATGACATCATATGAAGACGTCATCGCATGATGCTGTTCTTTTTTTTCTGGGGGGGGGGGGGTCACTTTGTTTTCACGCCGAAGCCGCCGACGGTCAGTTTTGGCGTTTGATGAGGCGTCTAAAGCCTTCGCCTTAAAAACGTCACGTGCGAACAAGCTCACAAAGAGTCTGCAGGACAGAGAACAGTCCACAGGGACACAAGAAAAGAACCATCCATGTTTACACTCCTTACTACCCTCTCCGAAGAACCGCTATTCCAACTAGCTCAACCTTCTACCGTTCTTTCTTAACAGGGAGTTTGAGTTGACCCGCAGCTCTGCGGACGCCCAAGTACAACTGTGTGGTTTCTTCTCGTCTGTCTAGCCATTGCTTTTGTTGTCAGTGTCGTTGCAAGAGCGCACAGAGCGGCAGCCGTGTGACTTGTGCATTACAAGGCGGTAATCGCGGTATACACTCTGCGAAGGCCTCCAGCGAAGACGCGAGGCTGGTGATGTCGAGCTGGGGACGGGGACGCAAATAGACGAGAGCCGCTCGCTCAGTACGGCCCGTCGTCACCACGTCGACGGGTGGTGCCTACGTCTAGCGTGGAGATCTCACGGGCAAAGCATGCACTGCCTGAACACGGGGAAGCCAAAAGGAAACACCAGTTCTGCTCGAGGCATAACAAGGCCGCGCTTAGATTTAAAGTTATGCTATTGGCAACTCGCTGAATCAACTGCATGGCTTCTTCTGGTGCATGCCTATTCCAGTGCATAAACACCCTCCTAGCACGCCTATGGCTCTGGCCGCAGTTACGTCTATACGTAATACGTGTCATGATACGTAAGCAGTATGAAGATATAAATTATTCGCGTAGTATGCGTTCGGGTCTTTTCATCTCATTGGGCACTTTTGTTTATTGCCACGACATATTTTTGTTTGCATAGCTGTTTGAATTACACCTCACTTAAATGATGTTTCTTAATGTTCTTGTAATGTAAGAATTGTACAGCGATATGTATTCGTCTGAATTTTTCTGTATTTTCGCTTGTAACCCACTCCCCTCTATAAAGCTACGGCGCATGGGAGTATTCATAATTAATTAATTAGTATCACACGCACTATCGTAAGGGCGTTGCGCCCGATTGCAATCCAACTATCATGGCTTCTTCCATACACAAATAGGCTATTCGTTTATTTCGCAAGCTTGCTCAACGACATAAGCAATTAAATACAAAAGTAGAGGCCCGTTTCGGCAATGTACGTCAAAAGTACTCAATGGTTGGGCCGATAGAGCCAAGAATCATAGCACAGGACTCGCAGTGTGAAGGCCCACAGTTTGCAGCAGTCGTATCGGCTTCGGGCCAAGGCATGTCCATAGCACGTGCGTGATTGTATCTGCGCACGCTCCAAAGAGACAATTATGGGCAGCTATCCCCAGAGGATCCACGGAGATTTTGTGGCAAGGCATAGGTGACAAATGGGGCAAGTGACCAAGTGTAGGCTCTATAAACAGTGCCTTACTTTCCGCCATCTTGACACGCCCTCACATATTGGTGGAGGTGCGGGAGATAACTGCAAACGCCGCTGTTTCCGTTGCCTCTTTCGTTTATCTTCAGTCAGTGTCCGCTCCTCTTACTTTCAATAGCATGAATACTGTCATATATGACCGTTCCAAGCATCTCTCTCTGCCTTTACTATTTCCGTTCCTTTCCTTAGAATCACAAATCCTGCACCGCTTCTTAGCGAGCAAAAAAAAAGGAACGTTACAGTGTCAAGATTTCAGGAGTGTTGCAGACCAACCGATTCCCATGGCTAGCAAATTGAAGCTGACACACAAAGAACAGCGTCGGGGAGCCAGGGACATCGAGAAGGCACCCATGTACACCTCGTCTCAAACGCCATTTCGCGCGGCCTCCACACCCGACGCGTCGCGCGAGTCTAAAAAGCGATGACGCCGCACAGGAACAAAACCAGGGGCTGACAGCTTTATCGCGCCGTCGTAAATTTACGACGCACCGAGAATAGCAGCATTCTCAACGATCGTATTACTAACGCTACTGTAGTAGTAGTACTACTACTAGTGCGCGACGGTGAGAACAGCTCCGCAATGTGTGTGTGTAGAAGGCGGGGTTCTTTCTATTCGCAGTTCAAAGCAACGCAGCCTCGCATCGTCTTCAAATTTGGAAACGCGCCAATCCAGACCAGTGTGGCGAACGAGTCTACGAGGGAGTTTGACTCACGCAGGGCATTTGTAGTGCGGTGTTTGGTAATGAAGACGAGAAAGAAGAACGCTGCAGCGTTCCCAAACGCAGGGAGCAGCGTTAAACGAGAAGCAGTATTCCCAGGCGGCTACAGGCTTCCCGCCAAGGTCTGGCACATGCAGCGCTTGTCACGTATAAAGGCATACAAGTCGAGCATCTGCTGCTCATGCGCGACTTCTCGCAATATTTTTCGAGCGGAGCTTGTTTATAACTCCCAGATTTCGGTGGCGGCATCGTACGCTTGAAACCCGGCACTGGCGACCGGACAGATACGCGGGCCTCCAAGGTGCGCGGCTGACGTCCGTATTTGTAAGCGCCGTTTTCCAATAACCATGCTCTCTCGATCGTGGTCTTGACGGCGATCAGCTGTTTCTGATATGGCGATCTGATCTGTTATCGAGGTGACTCGTAATTTCACGCTGACACATTTCAATGTTGCCTGGATATGAACTAGTGATCCGTCGTTGTTGCCTGTAACAGCTGAAGTGTCGCGCTGGAAAGCACGTTGAAGGTCCGATGACCCGCATGGGAGGAAGGAAACAGGAGGGAGCATTTCAGAGGGAGGGCACTGTCATAACTGCTGAGAAAGCATCAATTATTGTAAAACGGCGCACAACAATACGCAGGTCGCCGGCGTACTTTCGAGGCCGCGATTTCTGTGGGCTCGCTAGCACCGTACATTTCGCGTACAACGCTGCCGCCGCCAGTGCCACGAAATCTGTAACTCACAAAAAGCTTCGCTTGCAAAAGGAAGCAAATAAGGAAAGAAGCCAGGAATAGAGTAAAGAAGAAAGAAAGAAGAAGAAAGAAAGAAAGAAAGAAAGAAAGAAGAAAGAAAGAAGAAAGAAAGAAAGAAAGAAGAAAGAAAGAAAGAAAGAAAGAAAGAAGAAAGAAAGAAAGATGTAATTCATGCAGAGGCATACAAGTGAGTGGTTAACCGGAGAGCGTCCTCCCTCTGGCGGCTAGATGCCGACAAAAAGGGAATGACTGATGAACGTTGGCCGTCCCATTCATGAGCGAACGTTTCGTCGTTTGAGAGACTCGCGCCTGCGCCTTTTTGTTCGATGCTCGCCACCTTTTCCCTTCCTTCCGCCGCTGCCTTCTCTCTCCATCTTCACTGCATTTTGTAGCAGCGAAACACGCTCATACGTACAGTGTTCCTTCGGCAACGAACGCCCTCGCCTCGTCACTTTCACTCAGCGTTCGCGCTTTTTGGTGCGTCGACATTTTCAACATCAAAGAGACTGTGTAACGTGAGCCAACACTCTAGCACGAAACTTATATTTTATTCGTACGCGTTTCGTTCCCTTATTGCAGTTAATATAGTAAAAGTCGCTGCGCAACGACGGGCGATACATACGGTGGAAAAGCTTGCGTTAAAAAAGGAAAAAATAAAGCTAAGTGGTTGAACGGCAAAAAAGCGAGGTCGCCCCCCTCCCCACACACACACAGGGAGAGACGCCGGCCGCATTTAATTACAAAAATGACCCTTCACTTTCTGTTGACTTTCACTCCGGCAGAGTCTAATGAATTTCCGAGCATGTTTTCTAAAGGACGCCCTAACGAGCTGCGAGGAGACAGTAAAATAAAAATGAAAAGAAGAAAGATCCTGCCTTAAGCTCGCTTGCAAATTATTTTCCTTCTATCTTACTTTCGCTCGCGTTCCTTTGAAGAGTCTATTGAATGTCATTGCAAGCTTTCTAAAGATTCGTGGCTAATGGAGAAAATATAAAGTGAGAGAGGGTAAAGAAGTCAAACGAAAGAGACGTGATGTACTCAGCTTTATAAAGTTAAGAAGTAGTTTGTTTTTGTTTTGTTTTTTGCTTTCTAGTTCTGCTGTGTAAGCCCTCGCTTTCCTCTGTCTGTCCTTCTGAGAATGCCCGCCGTGTCTTTAGTACAGATTTGAGTAAAAGGCGCGCCGACGTCGTTATAATGGACTGCTGGCGGCGTACGTACGTACGTACGTACACACACACACACACACCACACACACACCACACACACACACACACACACCACACCACACACACACAACACACACGCACACACACACACGCACACACACACACGCGCACACACACACACACACACGCGCGCACACACACGCACACACGTACGAACGCACGCACACACGCACACACGGCCTGTCGCTGGCAATCTATAGGAGATCAAGTCAATCGTTATCTTTTGCCCGCCTGAGAACGTCCCTTTTCCGATCTCCAAGTACAAAGAAGCATAAAGAATGATCGGGAACCTAACGATGAGGCTAAGCGAATCAAACGAGGTACGAGTAGAGCAAACAAAAACGGCGTTTCAAAAGAACTTTTCAGATATACTCAATAGAGTATCAGTAGACTGACACATTCCATGTCTGCAAATAGTCCGTCAGCGTGCATTGCCGCCGGCAACTGTATTCGCAAGTACACCGTAATTCAATCACTGGTTTATTAAAGCCTTGTACATTAATGTCCATTCATGTTACCAGTTCAATGTAATTTAAATTGAATATCAATAGACCCGACTTGTCCACGCGCGTGCATGGTCCGACTCTTTGAGTAACGTTACACATAAGTGCGCACCGGGACGCGTAATAGAATCACTGCTTCCTCGAAAGCTCCTACTATAAAATTCGCTTATTGAAATAGTGTTAACTTCGATAGACTCTCAATATACTCAATAGACTCAATTAGTCTACGCGCGTCCACGGTGTGATCTGTGTGCACGCGTTCGTGAGGATGTACTGATCTTGTGAGGATGAAGTCACACAACGACGGCTTCCACGCAGCTCAAATATTTACGCCGTCTTGTTGAAATGACTTCGCGAAAAAGACCGCGAGCAACTGGCCCTAGAGTTAAGCGCTCAGTCACGTGGATTCAATACCATTGTAGGTAGCCCAACACTTTACGAAGGACAGATATAGAATGGACAAACCACACGCGCTGTCTGTATCCGTCCTATAGAACTATATCCACTAGACCACCGCGGCGGGTGCAACCAAGGGCAGCATCGCACCAGGTCTTTCACCCTTCTACGATTTGGCGCAGCCGTTGCAAGACAGGTGTTTACAATAACTTCTCTCCGAATTATTTCGGGCCGTTTGCATTGTTGCCAGGCTTCCCCTTTTATCAGTCGTTCTCCTCTGTGCATGAGTCACTTTAGCGAATTACAAAACGCGACAGGCCGTGGCAAATGTGAATCACACGTATTTACAGGCACGACTTGGAATGTCCAGCACTTATATATGCTGCGTCGTAGGTGCAGAAACCTTTGAAATAAGGGTCAGCCTTCGGGTCAGCAGCCGAGCACCGTAACCACTGTAGCACCGCGACAGACGCCTGGTCATCCTCGAAGCCTTGGTGGTGTTGCAGAATGAATTCAAATCAACTCAACGACAATAGGTGGCGGTGCACCGCAACGGAGGCCGTCATGCTATAGAAGGCGGGTGTGTGGAGCTTTATTCATGACTCCAATGTAACTGCGGATCGCGTCCTTCGTGCGCTGCAAATCTCTTTGGAGCTCTCCCAAATCTTGGAGGGCACCGCGACAACGCTTCTCTGGCTCCCTTCATCGAGGTAGCCATACGAAACTGGAGCTAAAAGCATTTCACGCTTAAAACAGTGGGAGCGCACTGCCCTCGTCACGCTGACAACGCGAGAAGCGTTCGCAGCCGTCAGCGAAAGGCCACGCGCGCAGATAGCTTCTCGGGACACAGTACAGCACTGTGAAACAAGAGCAACGGATGTGCTGTGTTACACCGAGAATGCGCTTGCAGGTTCGTCAGGGTCGCTAGGTTAGGCGTGGAGATTGGAAGGGAAGGAAGGGAGGGGGGGGGGGGAATGGCCTCTACTCGCAGTGTCACGCGAGCCTTGCGAAGCTGGCAGAACGGGTCGGGTTGGTACAAGACCGAAATAACGGCACCTCTCTCCCGACCCCGACCGTTCTTCCTGCCTTTGTTGTGCCACTGTGAACGGTGTAATCGCGTCTGCATCCTACGGGTGAGTGGGTGGGAGAGGGGGGACCTTTAATGAGTACTGAGATGCTTTGCCTACCGCAGCGGTTGTGAAAGGAGCTTCCAACTCCGATGTGTGAGGCACTGGGGCTGGATTCCCAGCGCCGCATACCATCCACCGGATTGTCTGACCCTTCGAGACGCTTTGTACACAATTGTGTAAACCACTTGTTTTTGCTAGTTGCGTCGACTAGTGGCTAAGAAAGCGAAACATACATTGACCATTTGATGAAGTGAACCCCCTTGCGTAATAAATGTGTTCTTCTTTAGAATGGTTTGCATCTCGGCAAGCTGGTGATCTTGCATGTTATGTGGATGCAGCAAATCTACAACAGTGACCTAAAACAATCTAAAAACAGTAATCTTGTTTAACCTTTCTAATCTCTGACCACCGGTTTTAACTGTAGGTAACCGCACCTCTATACGCTGCAGAGGGCCGCATTTTCGATGGAGGCGAAAATGCTTAATAATATCTGGGTTTTAACGTCCCAAAATCACCATATGATTATGAGGGACGCTGTGTGAAGGACTCCGGAAATTTCGACCACATGGGGTTTTTTAACGTGCACCTAAATCTAAGTACACGGGCCTCAAACATTTTCGCCTCCATCGAAAATGCAGCCGCCGCGGCCGGGATTCGATCCTGCGACCTTAGTTAGGGTTAATAGTCGAGCGCTATAACCACTAGACCACCGTGGCGGGGGAGGCGAAAATGCTTGAGGCCCGTGTACTATTATTAGATTTAAGTGCACGTTAAAGAGCCCCAGGTGATACGTGCTGAAACACCAGATGGTCGAAATTTCCGGAGTCTTCTCTACTACTGCGTTCCTCATAATCACATGATGGTTTGGGGACTTTCAGTCCCAACAGTTATCATCATTACATTTTGCGCACTCCAAAAAACCAGCTCGTTTCGAGCTGGTTTTCTTTTTTTCGTGTATGCATCGATTCGAACTCGCCCACCCTTCTACCTTACGTGTACTACATTTTGCATCGTCACACAACGCGGAATGCATACATTTCGCCTCTTCGCTTACAAAACGCGACCCACCTTTTATAACACGCAGACAGATGAGGATTCTGTTTGCTCTACAACGGAGAGATCCTCGATGTCGAACGAAGCCGCGTTTTTTCGTTCCGATGTCAATGCGACGAAGAAGCCTCAATTCATAGAGCAAGCTAGCAGGCAGGCAGGCAAGCGAGAGGCGGCGAACGGCTTTTAAAACGCGATATCGATTGCGAAAGAAGCGACTTCGCACTTCGAGTGAGACGAATCCGTATGACATAAAAGCATAAGCAAATAAAGCGTCCTCAAGTGCCGGGACACGAGACGACTAAGCGTGCCGCGTCGGACGATTTGCATTGCGCGCCGAGGCGTACACATCGTGCAGCGTGCCTTCCGTTTTCCGTTGGCCATCGCCTTGGAAATCGCATTAGCCATTTCGGTACGCAAACACCCGTACGCCGTGTGACGGGCGAGCAGGCGTCGTCGACAGTGGCCTTCCCCAAGGCTCACTCTTTAGTGTGGTCTTTCTTTCTATCTTTCTTTCTTTCTTTATCTCTTTCTTCCTTCCTTTCTTCTCGGTTCTTTCTCCTTATTTTCTACAAGCCCATCTCACGTTCTCGCGCAGGTAGGTATGCGTAAGGTCGTACAAATTCTGCATCGTATGGAGGAAAAATAAGAAAAGAAAGAATAATCGAACAACTAAAAACAAAGAAAAGATGATGCAAATGAGAAAACGTGAATGGCGCCACGCATAAGCGCCTGTCTTACGTCATCGTCTATCCATTTTGAAGAAGTGACAAAAAGAAAGAAGAAAGAAAAACGGATGAGCGCGGTAGAAATGCTTCTCCCGTCGTAGTGGTATTCGAGGGTACACAATCGGTATAGATCTGCACGAAATGTCACCGACATTTTGTAGAAATGCATGGCAAGATAAACCATCGTCGAATTCGAAGGGGCCTTGTATACAGACGGCGCCAGTCACCATAGTCGGCTACGACTTCAGAAAAAATGTCGGCTCCGCCCACAGGCATCACTGTCCCGCCCACAAAGAATTTAGATAAATACTCCATCCAGTAGAACTTTGTCATTTCCGTGACGTCAAGCGCTTCCTGGGTGTTTCAGATAGCTGACTTTGACCAGACAGACACACGCTTTTGATGCTGGTTTTAGGTCGGCAACTTGAACGTCCTGGTAAATTACTTCACGGTTTCTGTCAACGCTGCTCTGTCAAACGTACCGTTTAATGTACTATCGACGAACCTTTAACTCTTACTACGCGTAGTATTTACATTAGCCGAGAAAAAAGTACTTACGGTTCGACCGGATACGAGCCAGCACGACCGTCTTTCACAAGTGAAGGGCCGGCGCGCCGCAGTTCTGTGGGCGGAGCGCACATTTCTTAGTTTGTAACCGACTGTAGCGTTCCCTCGATATCCGTGACGTCACAAAGGAGGCGGAGCGTTCTTATGACAACGGTATCTCTTCTGAACAACGACGATTCCTTGGGAGGGACCACCGCAGAGGTGTACGCGGCACGCACGCGCAGTGCGGTTTTGTGGGCGGAGGCCTTAAGAAGTTCGCATGTTGTGTGTGAGTATATAGACAAGGAGGCTGCCGTTCTTGGCGTATTAAGATTCCTTTCTGCTAAGCAATGTCTAATGACGGTTGCGACAATCGATAGCACAACCTTTTCACGCATAGAGAAACGTAAGCGTTGAGCAGACGTTGAGCAGGACCGTGGGTACTAGCTCAATAGAGGCTTTTCCTACTGTCAAGCTCACCTCTTTCTCTGTCTCAACCTAGATTGTATAGCTTGATATTTATGTTACGCTTTGGCAGACACTGTTACACGCGCAGTTATTAGAAAATTTGGTGTATGACCGTCTTCCCGCAAACGAGGAACAGTTATAAACCACGCCGCCCCAAAGTCCTGAGCACGACTCTATAGTCCATTTTCCTGACATGCGTTCGTCATGCGATGGGAAGAGCACAAGACCCTACCGCGACAAGAGGCCCTTATAAGTAACCTACCTCTTATAGTGCGAATACGACGGACGACTCGGACTATAGAGGTCGCAGTTTAACAAATGCTTTTTTCTTTCTCAAAAGTCGCACTGCCGATTTCCACACATGCTGGTGACGTCCAGTGCGTACCGGAATCCGCATCGACATCTGCGCACGCTGCCAAGCTACAACCGCCATGTATTGGCAAGCACAGACAAACACCTTTACAACAAATTGCCCGGAACCTTCCACGTATTTCGTTATACAGGTGTTTTAGTTGTAAAGGTCGCGCACCGTTTCACTTGCTGAGCAATCGCGACGTCAAGGAAGCGTTCGCTATACAGGATATTTTTGTTGCAGACGCTCTCGTTGTGGAGGCGTTCGACTCGGTATTACTTCGAAAGCGACAGTTCAAACGTTTTAAAGACGACAGTCTTTCTTGGGGAGCTTAAACGCAGAAATTTTGGTCTGTCTGTCTTTCTGTTTGTCGGCACGTCACTCGATTCAACCACCCGGCCAAAGTTGAACCACTTGCCCAAGGGCCAGCCATCTTGAACGGCTGACTAGGTTCATACTTGTGTACATTGCTGATCAAAAGCAACATTACGCATATCTGAGGCACAACATCACTAGGTAAGTATTAGGTGGTGTGTTCCTTTAATAGAAAATACATAGATACGTAATTCTAGAGACCCTAGTTTCTTAAGCTGCGCTGAAAATGCGACTGCGCTGAAACTTGCCTTCCTCCGTGCCCTCTGCACGAGCTCATTGTTGTGTTTTGGTTTCGGTTCAGTATTGCACTGTACAAATGCCATGGGGCGCCGCTCTGACATTCCTGCTTTACCCAGGCGACGTGTAAATAAAAGAGTGTGTGGAGAGTACTCGTCGAGTGCGGACGTTTCTTCTGCTTCGGCGCTTCGCGCCAAACCGCGTGTTCGGGCTGGCTGGCGTCCCCGCCGGTCGCGTTGGTCACCGCCGGTGTTCGCCTGCTGCTGCGCCGGGACTACCAGCCCGCAACACAGCGCTCATGTTTCTCGAAGTATTGCCAGATGGCGTCCATATCTCACGCAGCGCCTCTTCTATCGTCTTTAGACGACATTTGCAGCGAAGCACGCACATACGCGGCCCATTTTTTTCATGAATGACAAGACGGATGACAAAGGGTCGTGCACAACTTACTTTCGTTTGAATGTTTCCTCCTGAAAAGACATTTCGCATCTATCTATCTATCTATCTATCTATCTATCTATCTATCTATCTATCTATCTATCTATCTATCTATCTATCTATCTATCTATCTATCTATCTATCTATCTATCTATCTATCTATCTATCTATCTTTCTTTCTTTCTTTCTTTCTTATCCAGGCTACAGTCTCAGCCATACCACTGCCAATCGCTTCGCAAAATCCGCAATGAATGAATCTTCCATCAAGTGTTTTGCACGCTCGCTCAGTTTTCCCGTAACGTCTACCGGTTCGTAGGGTGTAGACGCGTCTAGACCACAGCTCTGCGCTGGCATTTAAAGCATAGTACTACACTCATTCAAGCCGTATCCTGTATCACTGACGCCCCGCTGCGACGTGTAACCCCGCGGCTATTGCTACACACCGTGTACCGCTACGCCCTCGGCGAGGCCAGCAATGACCACTCCTGCCTCACCGGACACACACACAGTACAGTCGGTCGTTTAAGAAAGCCGTGAACGAAAAAACACACAGATCAGTGTCGAAGAGCTCCCGCAGACGCAGTAACTCAGGCAAAGCTCCAAGGCCCACGCGAAGGAAGGCTGGGGATAATATACGGACACTGTTGGGGAAGCACTATAATTAAACGACGCCACGGACGACGCCGCGTGCCAAAGCTCGACAGGTGAGACCGTCGGGCCGACCTCCAAGGAAGGGGACGTCGTTGTAGCTCATCCGTCAACCTCGGACCACCAACGTCTCAAACCGCGGCGCCGCGACCGCTGGCACCGACTTGCGCCATCGGTTTTCTTGGCAACGACGGCTGAATCACCGGAAACATGCATATGGTTGAAGACAGTAAAAAAGAGAGAGAGAGAGAGACAGGAAGGCAAGAATGAGGCCTGCACACAGTTCCCAACATTATTAATTTCTAGCTGTAACTCCGGCGCCAGTGTCGAGCAACGTTGTGTAAGTGAGAGTAGTTCCCACAGACGTCACTGTTGTCGCCATTTTGGGGTACTATAGAACGCAAAGAAGCAGCGCTAAAGAACCATGAAAGCATGAAAAGCACCTTCAATGATTGTCGCACCATTGAAACTGTCACCTTGCCTAAAGTAAAAAGAAAAGAAAAAAACTGTGCGTGTGTGATTATAGAGTGCG
Organism: Rhipicephalus sanguineus; assembly: GCF_013339695.2. Taxonomy (NCBI): domain Eukaryota; kingdom Metazoa; phylum Arthropoda; class Arachnida; order Ixodida; family Ixodidae; genus Rhipicephalus; species Rhipicephalus sanguineus. The sequence goes on along the minus strand of NC_051185.1, from coordinate 30,398,724 downwards.
CTGACGATCTAGTGGCCACCACATATATCTGATGTCTACATCTATAAGAAGCTGCCTCCGTGATATGAGAGGACGCTTAAGCTCCGAATCTAAGAGTGGAACGCGATAGTGTTTCGGGCCCTGTTCGCATCGCCTTCTATTTCACATGCCATGCTTCGCTTCTCGACGGACTCCTTTACCGTGCCGTGAGGGAAGGAACGTCTGTGAGCGTCACTGTGACCGTTGTAAACTATCCTCGGGAGCCACTGCAAGTGCACTTGCGAAGTGCCCACTACGCCGTAATTCATTCTTTTGCGAAGCATCTACAAATCCATCCTCTGTCTGTTCTCAACCAATCAATCAATTAGTCAATCAATCAATCAGTCAATCAATCATGTGGAAGCCAGTACATACACAAAATGGCTAACCTTCCTCTCTAATAACTAGGGGCATGCGAATAGTGAAATTTCACCTCGAATCGAATAGTGCCGAATAGTGGCCAAAAATGTCAAATATCGAATGGAATATTGAATACAAAGGATTTTATTGAAAATTCGATAATGCTGCGCTTCAACATCATGAGTGCTCCGGGCACAAAAATCTTCGGCCGCCTGTTCACAGCAGCGTTTTAACAGCGTGCCGGAACGATGGGGGTTTCTGAACGAGTGGTGCTGTGCAGCAGTGGCGATTGCACAGCGTGAACAAATATTCACATGTCAAGCCAATCACCGAGGGTTTGGCGGGCTAAATTAGGAACGTTTTACGGCCTTTGCGGCATACGCGACCGAACTTCGCAAGAAGTCCGCGTCTACGTTTCGGAAGCGAAGGTGTAAAGGGTTTGATAGTTCTCTCGTGTGTTCTTTTTGCTTAAGGAAATGGCATAATCTCCTTTAAAATAAACATGCGGTCGCTTTGAACAAGGACATCGGTGCAAGTTTTAACGAAAGGCGTACTGTAAAGGCGTTTAGCGTTAGTTTTAGCTACCCACCTTAACCAAGTTGCACCTTTGGCCTTTGTCGCGTTTTGAATATTCGTCATGTCAAAATATTCGAAACTTCGAATACTAGGTGTTCGAAAGTCGAATCGAATTACTCCATCAGCTATTATTCGATTCGAATTCGAAACTCGATTATTCGCACATCCTTACTTACAAACATTTCGTTATAATTTCTTACTAAGTTACGAAAGTAAACCATACGGAAAGTAGCCCCACGAGAACGCTTGAAGGAATGAGCACGAAGAACAGATAAATGAGTGTACTAACCAACATCCACCCAGCGTAGCTGTCTAACCACAGAGCCAAAGTTCGCTCCAGAAATTTTCGTAGGAAACTCATGGCGTCCGTCCCCTCGAACCTTCTATATATCGTACCCGGCCACAGCCTCGCACGCTGGCGTGGCATTCGTGGCGCCGGCGGTGCGTCGTTTTGCAAAGACGACGTTTTGAATTAATGAAGTGGATATCGTAAAAAGGTTTATTGCCAACCGTCTTGTAATGAGGCGCGGAAACCGCGAGATCCGCGACGTGACTTGATTCCCGAAAGCGCGCACGTCTCCGAGTCTTTAAGAGAGTCAGCGTGGAAGTAGAAAGGGCAGGATGAATTAGTAAAATGATTCTTTCGGACGTATACAGTTGCTAAGGTCGGTAATTATATTTGGGTCGCCGGCTCTTGCCAACAGAAAGCTATGGCTGCTTTCCAACACACGGCCGGCTAAATAGACAGCAATGAAGACAGCGGCCATTTTAAGTGTCGTTTCGATTCCGACGAAGCCGGCAAAGAGAGACATTTACGCGATGAAAACGTTGAGGTGAAGAACCGGCACTGGTTATCTTGTTGTCCAAACAGCACGGCCGCTGCTGAGAATGATTGGAAACCGGGCAGGAACATGCACTGCTGGCGAACGATCAAAAAGACACAGTTTCGCCGAAAGTGCAAAGATTGAATCCGATCTGTCGGATTCAACAAAACGCTGGCGTAAGCAAATGCGGCCGCTGCAGCGGGCAAAGCGACGTCCATTCTGTCTGTTGCTTCAACGCATACAAAGCCATGAGAACACATAACATACAAAGGCATGAGCTGTCTGCTGATCCCTGGCAAGATAAGGCGCGCGCGCGACCGCGTCCGGCCGCTTAATGTACGCAATTCCCGCCGGAGCCACGCACCCTCTTTCCATCAGGACAACACGCGCGCCCCCTCTACAGCCGCTTTCAGTCGCACAGAGAACATACGACGCGCGGGGCCATGCTATCGCCCTTGGACTTAATAGAGAACATCACGGCGACGCCGACGGTAAAAATGTGCTTACAGTGTCCATATAACACCTATCGCAATAAAACCCAGTCACGCTTTACAGTGCGCTCAGTAAGAGTTACCTTGTATTTTTTGCAAATTCACACGTGCCTCCAAGAACTGAAGTGAAAGCTACTTAGTCTTGTAATCCATACGTAAAGGATGAGGAGAATGAAAGGATCCTCCACAGCTCTCCTCTGATCGCATACGATGCGACTAAGAGCCTTCGTCGGAAAGTTTCAATAACTAACAGCACATAAAGTACTCAGAGCCTTCCTCCACTCTCTAGAATAAGTAACTTACTGGCATATACGAGCCCTAAACTGGGGCCTCCGCTATTAGCTCCGGTAGCGCGCTGCCCCCCTGCCGGAGCTAATCACGGACGCCACGCCTAACCTAAATTGACGCGGAGTCGGCGAGGAGTGTCGCTCGCACGTCGGCCGAAGGTGGAACGGGTTAAGATGCCAAGCACGTACACCTTTTCCCATCCGGCGTTGCGTAAAGATACATAAACAACGAAACGGCAATGTCGCCCGGCCGTCCTTACATCAGCGCGTGACAGCGCGAGGCTAAGTATAAAGCGTGTTATTCGGAGACCCCGCGAAGAACCCCGCCTGCACTGTCACGAACCGCTACGTACGATCGTTCAGCAAGGAGGCCTAAGTGCACTGCTGCCACTGATATAGTGGAGTGCAGGCAGGTGCGTCTAAATGAGGCGAGACGCGAAGGAATGCCTCGTCGGTGGAGGCGCCATGAGGCATGCGCGACGACCTTTCGCTTCTCCCTTCCGGAAGTGACTCAGCTATTTTCTTCGTTTGTTTTTTGTCCTCGCAGACACCAGGTGCGCAGGAACGCGCTTCCGTTGTGTCCTCACGAGGAACGCGAGGTCGGACATAGAAGCGTTTATATTTGTGGGGCGCTTGGTCACGTGGCATGGAGACGCAAGGAAAGACAAAGACGCACCTTCGAGCTACATATAGCGCGACGGCCGAGCAGTTTTAGTAATAAGGCTGATTCAAGCCCTGTGACGTCAGGACTAGAAGCACGGCGGGCGAAAGAAAAGCTTAAAAGACAGTTTAGACACTGGACAGAGATTAAGTAAAGACAACGTCGACGTCATACCAGCGGCATAATAGTATAGCAAGCGCAGTAGTAAACGCGTTTTTCTTTATTACGTTGATATAAAAGCGGACAACTATAATTAGCCAACAGTTAGCGATAATCAGCCATTATTTAGCCAATGTTAGCCAGTTTTGTTAGTATGCGAGTACAAGTAAGTTTGGTAGACAACTCACTTCTTGGATTGGTATTGGCTAAAGCAATGCTGCTCTTCTAACAGCAGGTAACCAACATCGGCCAACATTCACAGTCATTTACCCAACTCTAGCCAGGACTACTCTTAATTTGTACAATATCCGGCAACGCTGGTAGACCATTTCCAATGGTTAGCCAGGGGAGTGTTATTCCAGACACTGTCAAATTCCGCCATTTTGTCGAATTTTGTAATTGCGACATTTTAGGCCAATCGCAGAGGACGTAACCTCCCTTCTGGGCCAATGAGAGTTGATTAGATAGCGAGACGGCGGAATTCGGCCGCGTCCAGAGAAGCCCGCCAGGACTAGCCAACATTACAGCAATCATATAGCCTTCTTTAGCCGACATTACCGCCATCGTTTAGCCAGTATTAGAAAGCGCTAACCAATGATGGTAGTAGAGGCGGTAGTTGAATAAGGCCAAGCACCGGCACACGCCCTTTATGTGATGCTATCGCAAGGGAACCAAGAAAAGACGATGTCTTCGAGAAACTAACAGTTAAGGTCTTTTTTCTCATCTTCATTGCGGACAACGAGGAGGTTGCTCGGCCTCTGTTTTGTTGGCCCGCCTGGTTATATATATGTACGACGATGCCTAGCCGCCCGGAGTGAAAGGGCGATGGAAGCGATAAGAGTGATTGATGGCGCCAGAAGGGATGACAATGCGGCGTTGTGTACACAAAGGCTGGCTCGTCCGTCGCAGCACGCAGCACAAACATTAGAAAGACAAGCGTGACCCATGCGTTCTGAGCAGCTGGCCGAGCGGAAGCGGTGGCAGTGAGAAGGCAAAGTGAACAGGTTTAAGCTATCAGCGTGCCATAGTAAAGCAATTCTATGGGCAAGTTGGTCGTAGAGTAGTTGTACTACAACAGCAGTAGATTGGCAGTAGTAGTAGTGGCAAAGACATCAATTGTTCCAGTACACTAGTAGTAGCAGCTGTAACGGTAGTCGTAGTGGTAGCAGTAGTACTTCTTGTAGGAGTGGTAGTAGTAGTGTCAGTAGCAGTATAGTAGAGGTAATACTAGTGCTTTTCACTATTACAGATTAATCCGCAGCCTTGAACTTGTTTATACATTTCAATTTTGTGCTTCTGTTCACTTATGCTATGCCTCCTAAGTGATATTACTATTTTTAAATTTACTTGTTGCCGATATTGTTTGTTATGATAATTGTTGTCGTCATGCACAGGAGCTCCTATTTCAGTTTCTAACTACGGGACCTCCTTCATATAATTATGTAATTATCGCCGTTTATTAACATGAATACGCTGCATCTGATTCTGATGGCGACGTAGTAGTACTGATAGTAATCTAGCAGTAGTGATGGCAGTAGTAGTAGTAGTAGTAGTAGTAGTAGTAGTAGTAGTAGTAGTAGTAGTAGTAGTAGTAGTAGTAGTAGTAGTAGTAGTAGTAGTAGTGCTGCCAGTGGTGGTGAGAGTAGCAGTAGTACAGTTAGAAGTTTTATTTGTCCATTGAATTAGGGTGAAAGACATGGACAGTGAACTTGGACACTGGATTCGCAGACTGTATTTGAACACCGGTTTCGGTCAATGAGTTCCAACGTGGAACAGCATGCTGGATTTAGACATTGCAGCTGCAGATTGTAGATTTGGACAATAGATTCGGACACCACCGGCATAGTTTAGCTATGCATGTCGGTACGCTATGTTGTTGGTTAGTGAGTAGCACCCTACTTTTTCCGATATCAATTGTAAAACGCTGGCCTTATTTAGGGCGGCACTGCGTGAATCGATCATGTACAATCGAGCCCAATAAGAGCTGCCTGCAACGTGCTGTCCGTGTTCAAGGCGGCGCCAGCAATACACGGTTGCCCCGACATAAAAAACAATTAGAGACGTAAACACCGTTTCGAGTGCCGGTATTTGCAAAACCAATTTCACGTTTGCCGGTGTCACAGTGTAGACTCGGGGCACTTCCAACCACGGCCACCGCGTTGCTACTGATATTGAGCGTCACTATACGCTCAGAGGTTACACCATTGGCCATTAGTGGCCCGGTTTCGAGTGCTGTTGCTAGCCAGGTTGAGGCGCCGCCAGCAACGGGAGGTCGTTGCGTCTTGGCAGATCTCCGCGACAGCGTTCAAGAGAGCGCGAAACTGCAAAGAGCTAGAAAACGGCGAGTCGGAGAAATGCCGCACCGAGCGACAGAACGAGGAAGCTCTCGAATGAAAGACGTGGAACACTGCCGGAAGGCGTATGACCGCCTAAGTAGCACGTTCTACTTCAGAGCGGGACAATGAGGGCACAATAATGAACTCGGAAATCTTGCGAAAGAAAGAAGATACGTCACTTCAGGCCAATTTAACGGCGACAGTGACAGTTCTTTCAAAAGCCACGTACAAGAAGCTGGAGGCGACGCTAATCCTTGAATTAAGTGTCTGGTAAGCAGCAGTCGCACGTCGGCGGTCGTGTGTCCTGGTGTATTCCTTCGCTTAACCTTGAATGAAGGAAAGAAGATGACTCTTAAGGGCTCGTTTTTTATTGTTAAATACAATATAATGAGAACTAACAGACAATAATGCCAGGGAAAGTATAGGGGATGTTATCTGTAGTAATTAGGATATAAATGGGAAGAAAGTAAAGCCGACGAAAAGATAACTTGCCGCTGGGAGGATAACCGCCGCCGTAGCTCAGTGGTAGAGCATCGGACGCGTTATTCGAAGGTCGCAGGTTCGGTCACTGCCGGCGGCAAGTTACCTTTTCCTCCGCTTTACTTTCTTCCCATTTATATCCTAATTACTACAGATAACATCCCCTATACTTTCCCTGGCATTATTCTCTGTTAGCTCTCATGAATATTCGCTTAACCTTGTGTTTCGTCGCGCTGCAGCATCGGATCTCGGAGGCCACGCGGAAAGAAGCGCGTGGTTGAGATCTACTCCGCCAGGTGCCGCAAAAATCCCAGCTGCTGGCAATCTTTCAATGAACTCGGTTAATTTTCAATAATCATCCTGACGATTAATTGTCCCTTATAAGAACCATCAATTTCTAGTTTTCTAATTGACCCTTCTCAGAACGAGAACCATCTATTTCTAATTTTTAGAAGACTTTCTCCGAATATTCGAAAAACCGGAAGTAAGGGCTGGACCGGAAGTGGTTGGAAGCGAAACAAGAGTGTCCCTCATTGCTTGTGCCACAATAAGAGCACAGAACTTCAGGGAGTGTTGCCTAGCGACGGCTGACAGAACGTCGTTGTACGCTGAATCGTAGTTTACTCACTTTCCTCAAAAGATCTCATCATCAGCCCTTTTTACAGGACGAGGGACGCGGTCCTATTTCTTGCCGCGCACCACGGTCTAGAAAGCAGAAAGCCTCGGCACACCGTACATGCGCTGCTTGCGCAACGCTACACGAACGGCTTCAGTTTGCCCAGAACAAGGACTGATACAAACTGCACGACGCGGGCTAAGAGCAAACAGGGTTGTTTTGTTGCGCGGGCAGAAAAGGTAAACAAGGCGAGATTCCCCGCTGTGACGTGGGACACTCGACAATCTCCCTCCGCGACCTAAGTGCATTTTGAGTGGCCGCTAGGATCGGGGTCGGCGGTTGCACGCAGCGGGAAGCGAGTAGGGCGACCGAACTTCTGGCTTCTAATAAGTGTATGTGTACTCAGTGGAAAGCCTATAGGTCAATGGGCGCCAGAAGCAGTAATGAAATCTGCGCTGGATTTTTGTGTTCACTGTGGTTTACAATCCATGGGCATGGCCCCGTTTGCACTCGATCACGTGGGAAAGGATTGGATAGCAAGACTTGGGCATTATTTGGTGAGACATGGGCAACAGGCCGTCATGTTTTGGCAATTTCGTGTAGCATTCTTTCAGCCATTGAGACACCACTTTTGAGAAATCTCTAACATTTTGGTAAATCCGGTAATATTTGGTTGCCTCTAATGCAATCAAGCCTCGGAAGACTTACCGCCTGCATTACAGCCTTATTATTATGGGACGTATCTGCCATTCTATGTTAAGAACCTAGTAGCAACTGCAAAGCCTGGTGTCTAGTGCGTGCCTAGTGCCCAGAAGCAACAACAAGACCTGGTGTCTAGTGCTTGCCTAGTGCCTAGTAGTAACAAGACCAGGTACCTATATGCCTAGTGTCCCCTAGCTGGGTACCTAGTGGACACTAAGCATCTAGTACCTGGATGATTCCGGACCGCTGTCCTGCACGCAACTACCAAGCGCGAGGCGGCTTGTACCTACAGCGAGTAGATGACGCGGAAAAGCATGCAACGACAGAAGAATAAAAGCTTCGGTGCAGAGCGGTGTAAGGGATGCCTTATTGCTGCTCCAGCTTCTCGTTTGCCCCAGCAGAGTGTGTGTGTTGGTGCGTGGAGATCGTTTTCACAGACGAGGTCACGTATGCTTATCTTCACCTCCTGTCGATGCTGGCGAAGAAAAAAGAAAGAGAGACCTCGCAACGCTAAGTAATCCAGCCCATACGCGCGAACCTGAATGCAAGAGGCTATGCGATGCGTGAAGATGGGATAGCACTGAGAACCTCTTTAGCGAAGCACGGTAACGACCTACCCAACGAACGGACGTCTTCAACGTCTTGTTTTTTTTTTCTTCTTCTTCTTTCTTTTCGTAGCGACGAGCACACGCCTGTACGTGCGTACAGTGTACGCATCGTGTCTTACCTACAGAAAGACTGCCCTGTAAGTGCAGCAAGACGAGGTATAGGACTCTGGCCTCGACCAGTCGGAAAGGGTCTAGCGAGCGGGTCACACTAATGCACGGCCCGTATATCCGAGAGTGGAGTGCGCGCGTATATATATATGCGTACGCATAATGGGTGCTCGCCATGGTGTCGTCTGCTGTCGAAGAACGGGTAATCAGAGCAGACGAACGCAGGTGCACGAACCGACGATATAGGTGTTCTGCGTTTTCTTACACTTACGTGCAGCATTGAGCAATCAATGCACCGTTCGGCAAAATTCGTTATTGAGAAAGTTCGTTCATAATCTCAAATACTGGATAGCACGGATTCGACACAGGACAGAGAAATAACACTGATGCACAGGATGAGCCCTGTCCTGTGCATCAGTGTTTTTTTTTCTCTGTCCTGTGTCGAATCCACGTAGCCAGTACTTAAGATAATCGACTGTTTGTTCAATCAAAGGCTAACTGCGAAAAACAAATTCTCAAACCCGGTATCAAGTTGCATGTCTGAAAGAGTACGCACGAACTATAACCTTACCGCAAGGTTTTGAAGACAATAGTATTTTCCTTGGCTTGTTTCAGTCACTTTCTGCGATGGGGTATGATTGATGTCCGCTGATGATCGTCTCTGACTGAATTCAACAATCATACTCAATCGCACGCTGCCAGCGTCTGCAAACGTTCGCTAACACAAGCTTATGCTGGCTAACTATCGCCGCATTGGCTGATGGCGGCTAGTGTTGGCTACTAAGACATACACCAAAGGATCAACTATTTTCGAAGAAAAAAAAAGCGCCAAGAAAAGAGATACAAGAGTCGCTCCAACAATTCTTCACGGACGCGACAGTTCCCCGTAGGGGAGTTCGCCGCAATCTTTCTGTTGCAACAGCAATTATGAGAACACGCAATGTGGGTTTGCGCCGTCGGCGTCGCCGTGTTGTCCCTCGAACAACGGCGCATGTGCTGCTGCCCGAGCCGTGAGTTACTGGGTGTGCGGCTACAAAAACTACGAAGCAAAGCGAAGTGGATGGGTTTAAACCGTCGACGCTCAAGCTCAGTGAGATCGTAGCCGGAGCTAAAGGACGGCGTTTTTCCTACGGTTGATGCAGCGTCACCGTCCTGCGCATCCGCGTACGCATTCATCCAGCAAGCTAGCTGGCATTCCCGTTAAGCTACTGCAAAGTGGCGATGGCCAGGCCTGAACGGATGTAGTTGCGTAAACAATACTACTCCGTCCACGCTGTATTCTTTTTCTGCCTGAGTCTATTTTACCCACTTTCTCTGACCGGATGTGACGTCGACGATAACTTGTCAACGAATCCAACTACCGTATTTACTCGCGTACTACCAACACTGCCTAATGTTGACTAAGTGTTGGCTAATGATGGCTACAGTTAGCCGTCTCCTGTAATAGTATAGTGCCTAGAATATACTGGCTAGTGTGCTGAGCGCGCGCTTTGGCGTGGCCACCGCGCTGATGCCTTCCCACAGTCACCGCATGGCGGCGCTGCGACTCGCTAAGGTCCATCGCGCGTCGGCGGCTCCTCCGCTTGCGGCTGCGCAGCACGGCGCTTTCTGCGGCGAATACAGTGTTATTCGTTCCTTTTAACACACTCGGCCGGAAGAAGGAAATCTTAGCGGCAAATTACTGCCCGCAGAGAATCCTCAACTGGTTGGGCACTACAAAATGACGAAGGTTTCACACGTACCTCACGGTCGTCTATAGCTTTCGCGACATTGTGTTTCATCACCAAAGCGAAGTAGAAAAGTCACAATCAATATACTACGATACACCCAACTTGCCAGTTGAAAACAATCAGCTAAGGTTGACACTTAGGTGCAAGGAATCGTGTCGTAAGGATGGCTCACGGCAATTTCGATCGCGATCAAGTCCGACTCGGATTCTTCGCTGCTACACGTGAACATTCTCTGGCGATAGCAGCGTGCGTTGAAGGGCCACTTAGTACATCTTATTCTGTTGAAAACAGTGCGAAGACGGGACGAAGGCTAAGGAACAGCGCTTGTGTTTGTTATCCTTAGCCTTCATCCCGTTTTCGCGCTGTTTTCAACGCAGCGATTTTCGAAGTCGATCCAGTCAACTGCAATTCGCACCGCTCAGTCGTGGTCATATTTTACTATATTAGCGGCGCATCACACTCGGTATGATGCACCATCATGGACTTGCAGAGTGTATTATGCGCCGAGGTAGTCGGATCGGTGGCTACGATAATTCTCGCGAGAAGATATTGGACTCGGAGCAGGTCGACAGTAATCGCAAATTCCCGTGTAACGCTGGTATTACACAAATACATTAATATTTCTTGAAGACATTATGACACTAGTTTTTGCACATTGTTCGCTTTCACAAACAGGATCAATATTGCACACCCAGTGCTGCAGATATCAGCATAGGCCCCATACTCTCGGATTGGTTGTTTCGATGTTTCTGCAGTTCACCTGTGGCTACTGCATTGCTGTATCTACATGAGCAAGTCTGTAGTTAACAGAGCATCGTTTATACGCAAATGTAGGGTGGGGTGGGGTCACTTTCACTGTTCTGCGTTTTCCAGCATGGCATCCGTATTTTCCAGACCACATGCCATCAACACAAGCCAGTCCGAATGGGGTTCACTACTCATGCATTTTATCTGAATGGTACTACTCACTTCACAAAGAAAAACATTACGAATGTGCCTGGAGCTTGAATTTCATTTTAACAGAAGGAAAGATAAGTGCAAGGAAACCAAATAGGGGTCATTAGTCAAGATCGACATCTCAATTAGATAATTTCATTAGTCTAGCATTGTGATTAGCTGAAATATTGCCTGAAAAAATCAAGTGTGAGGCACCTTTGTGAATATGGGCTTTTGTTTTTAACCGCAATGAACTAACAGTTTAAGGAGGGATGAGACTTCCTTTGGTAAAAAATAAATTCAATTTTGGGATTTCAATATTATCTAATACAACATTTCTTTATCTTTCAGAAAATATATCACATTTGGGTACTCGCCGTTTCAAAAAGAATTTTAGGTCCTTTTTCTTTGACACATTGACAGGTAATGCTCGCGTACCCCTACATTATTTCTGCGTTTTTCTCAAAAGAACACTTTTGTAGTTTCTGTACCTTTTTCTTGAGAACTAGTGGGCTTAGAAAACAAACATTTCCACGTGTTAACTAATGGCATTTACATAACTGGCACTAGAAGCAGTAGCCTATGCGCATTTGTGTTTTTAGTATAAAAAAATCAGTCATAAGTGGCAATTTTCATAAATCAACAAACGTAAGAAAACATAACAATTCTAGTTTTTGCTGTACGCTCACAATTTTAGTTCCACTTCTGTAAAGCGTTAGTAGCTACCTTTATGCAAAATTGCAATGGTCTGCAGTTGGCAGATCTTATTTAAAAAGTACATTAGTAGAAAAACAAACACAAATAAAAAAATACTAAATGATTTCAAACCACTTTTGAGCTTTAATTCAACCTGCGTCTACCTTAAGATACCTCGCAAATTTTAGACATAGCTTTCATTACCACTGCTGTACAGCCAAGCTTTGAAACTCACTTTCGAAGTTTCACCTCACCTTAATAACTGAGAATGTAATCTGAGTTTCACTATCAAAAATCCCACTGTTCCACAACTTAACCATCAACTTATCAAACATAAGTAATGTTCAAAACACACAACGCACGCATAAATGTAAACAAACGCTCAACAGAAGAGACACAATACAAATAGTCATAATACCAGTTCTTAAATCATCAAAATACAGTGAAAAATGTTAAACGGGCAGGGAAATACTCAAACAACTGCTTAATACAAACATATTAGTGAAAAACCGGATCTGTACTTCAACAGAAAATGTGATACCACTCCGACACAGCGGAACGAAGCATGTTTTCTGCCTGCCCTGGTGCTTCTCCCGTTGCATCATTACTCTTTGCAGTTCACATTTACTCGTGCGTACACAAAGGACAGCGCAAACACGATAAAAGCAGCGCAGACGTCACTAAGACAAATTCGGACACGAGGCACTAAAGCTGCGGAGGCCAAACCGGCGCGCCGCCTACACCTTTGCGACAAGCGTCGCCGCCTACCGGCGAAAGTTGGAAGGCATCACCGGCCCTGCCACCTCCTCCCATAGGAAACCCCCTCCGCTCAGCACACTAGCCAGTATATTCTAGGCACTATAGTAATAGCATCAACGTTGTCTTTATTCAATCCCAATCCAATGAGTGAATTCCGCACCAATTTGCAGATCAGAGACCCGACTTGCCTGGCGCATAATAAATGTGGACAGATGCACAAGTTAGTTTCGTGAGAGCACTACATTGGGCACCGTGCGGTAAAGTTTTGCAATGCGACCGCAGCGCCAGAACCCACAGCCTAGCGGACGGAAAAAGCAAAATTGAGCCGTCGCCGTACAAGATGCGAGCGCGACGCACGAGTCCCCCTCCCCCCCCACTACCCCCGCCATGAGCGGCCGGATCATGGCTGGAATAGAAGTGTGACACGTGCGCGTCTCCCATTGTTCGCGCCCCTAGCGCCCAATGTCAGACACACTGGGCCGTCCGATGGAAAGTACGTAGCGTCCTCTGGTCAATGGATGGTGCCTATAGCAAATGTGAGTGAGGACCCTTATGTGTTACCCCAACAGGGGGTCTTTAAAAGAAAATAAATGACGATGACGATTGTGCTTGGAGCAAAAGTGAACGCATATGAGTACCATATGGTCCCCTATGGGAAAGCGATAAGCTGCCCTACACCGTGGCGGCGCCTAACTCAAGTTTACACACGTCCAGTCAAAGGCAGCGATGCGCTTAGAAAATGCCGGCCCCCATTGTCCAAGTGTCATTAATACTACATTTATTTCATTAAAGGGAAGCTCAAGCACCTTTAAAAAATTACTGGAATGTGTAATCATAGTCTAATACCTGCTAAATTCGAAAACCAGTGTAAGAGTTCACAGAAGTGAACGCAAGTAGTATTTATTGGCAAAAAACAGCGGCTGCAGCCGCAGGGCTTCTTGAGCTGCTGAGCGAAGGCGGTGACGTCATATTCGATGTGCCGCGTCATCGGCGCCATCAGCTCGGTTAAAGCATGACCTTCGCGATCAGTTAAACCAACGCGCGCAGCCGGAACTAGTCACGGAGGCCACGGTTGGAGATACGACAGTGCTGCACGGCTCTGCCAAAACTACCAACTATGACGTAGTTCCAGTTAGTTCATTTCCACGCCCACACTTTCGACATAGAGAAAGAAAAAAGTTAAGAGAGGACACTCCGCGAAATCTGGCCTCAGGAAGTACGTCACGACTACGTAACGAACTAGTGCTCTCACCAAACGCCAGAGGACGCAAGCGCGAAAAAAGAATAAGTTGTCATCAATCCAACAGAATTGTTTTTACAAAATAATAATTATACGCCCAAAGTTGGCAGGTTCTTTATACATAAAAACAATTTACTCAACACACCTTACTTGGATATTTTCATTCAGCCGCACTGTCATAAACACCATCTCAAAGGGACAAACCCATGCATGACAGCGGGAAGGTTTCGTCCACGTCGGCTGCGTCGGTGTTTTCGTGTGTGAGGCAAGAGGTGAGGCACGTTTGCAAGAGAAGCTTGTAGAATGAGATGATGTTGGGCTAGTTGGGTCATTCATTCAGAAAGAGGTTACAACTGCGCGAATAAGACACCATGTAAGTAACATAGAAGCCCGCACACACACACACACGTTGCTCTTCGTGTGTGTGCGTGTTTCTGACCTGGTGTCTTATTCGCGCAGTTATAACCTTTTTCTGAAGGTTCTAAGGACGGCGAGGTTCGCTAAAAAAACAGTTTGCGGCTCTATGCGGCAGCTAGACGCGAACATTGTGCAACGTATGCGTCAAGCCAAGGCGACGCGTGCTGCGTCTGCCACCGATGCGAGCGTCTCTGCGCTGAGCTCGGTGCGAAACATTGAGCGTTCGCTGGTCCTCGCATGCTTCACGGTGCGTTTCCCGAAGCCTCGGACCACGAATAAATCCTGGATTTTCTGGCATATTGTGTCCTGTGGTTTCTGTACGCTCTTTTTTTTTCAGTGCTATATTTCGGTGAAACGCAGTCGTGACTCGCGACTTGATTGTTATGTGTATTTCACTTCTTCCTTCTTCAACTTTGTGCGCTGGGTTTTTGCCAGAGATCCTTACGGCCTAGTGTGTCATACTTCACCAGCTTCTGCCAACTCTAGCGATGTGTGCGTTGTCTGTGTTCTCTCTGTATTTGTTACAATTTATTTGTAAGCCGAGATGCATTTGTTGTCTACCTTGCATTTCTGTGCGGTGTTGTTCTCATTTTGTGCTTTTTATATGCTCAGCCTCTACCGTGCCTTGTAATAAAAACATTGCGGATACGCTGTGTCTTTGATTGATATATAGATTGACCGCTTGTTCCAAAAGAAAAACACAAGCGCGATAAATGAAGCCGTAGTGAATTATGATTTCCTGCATCTCTTTCTATTATAAATTAACTGAAATGAAAATTACGTCACGACATCAATTCGCACGAACCATTTAACTATACAAAATAGGGAATCGCTAATTGAAAACGACAAACAATAGCTTTGCCATTTGGGCGAAGGAATAAGTAACTTTCGCCGTAACCAAACGTCGGTTACGCACAGTAATTCAAAATTCGCGCCAGTGAAACCGAAACAGGAAGCGCAGGCCACTTGCTCTCACCAACCACCAGGTGCGCTAAGGTCGATTGGGCTGCTGGGGTCTATGGGAGTGTCCACTCTTAACTTTTTTTTCTTTCTCTATGCTTTCGACGTGTTCGCGGAGCAAGACGAACATTTCTTTTGCGTATATTAAAGCTCCCCCTGCCACAACAGCGAAAAAAATTACGCCATCGTCGACAATAATGTTTGCCCTACTAAAACTTTTACTTAATTCTAAAACCACTTCGGCTTCCTTTTAAGGGCTATGAGACGCGGTATTTTATATACCGCCCAACTGCTCTGGTCAGCGGGGTGACATTAGTCGAAATATTTCGGTGAAACATATCACTCCACGAAAGGAAAAAGAGCAAGCGACAACGTCAAACCTGGCGCGCGTATTTTTCCTAACCAAGCACCTATCGTGGATAACCGAAAACATCGTTTTCAAAGATCGCCAGACAATATTTCCGCAACCAATTCCAAAAGAGGCACCAATGTAAAAAATGCCCCCACCTCCCCGAAGGGAATCGTGAGGAAATGCGAATGCATTTCTTGCGCCGAGAGTACACGGCGTAGTAAAGCTGGACTCATCGACGCGCTCAAGTGTCTCCCTTTTGGGCGCCTCTTTCAACGAACGCTTCCTACGTGCGTTCGTAATCACCTCAGGGATGTTGCCACCGCCTTCAATGCAGCACAAACGCGTTTAGAACGCGCTGTTTTCAGGCTGTGCCAAGGCAGCACAAACGCTACAAACGCGTTTCAAACGCACTGCATTGAGGCGGTGGCGCAGGGAGGAGAGAGAGCGAACGGCGAGAGAAGGAGCAGCGAAGCACTGCACCTACCCTCTCCTACACTCTCTCCACAAACGCGGGAGCTCCGCCGAGCTCCCGCGATGCGAGCGCCCTCACACGCCAGAGCGCGCTCCTCTCCACTCACTCTCCGCTACTCCGCCCGCACCACCTGCTCCGATTGCTAAGGGCGAGGATAAGCGCGCGTGCCCGCAGCTGTTGCTATGGGAGAGGGAGTGAGAGCGGAGAGGCGCGCGGACACCGACGCCTGACATAGCCCGACTAAGAAATGCATTCCCATTTAAAACAGACCATCACGACGCCACGCAGTTCAACGTTGTTTTTATGGGCGAAACGCTTAGATGCCTCATCAAGCGCAAAAAGTCGCCGTCGGCGGCGTCGGCGTCAGCATGAACGATGCAAAAAAGAACCGTGATCTCAAATAGCGTCATCACGAGGTCACAAATCTCCGAAATTCATGACGTCACCGTGACGTCGTTATGACGTCGCATGCGGTGTTGGACTAGTCTGCCACCGATTCCAAATAGTGCAACACGGATCAATATCATCCACTCTCATTTACGGGTGGTCGCAAATCAGATAACAGCATTAAGTTGTGTTTCTCTCTTCTGTGGCAGTAATCTCAAATGCGACAATGTCATTTAGTTGAGGAAATAACGGAAAGTTACAGCGATATACATACAATCTTGGCCACGTGTTCTCATGTTGACCACGTGTTTGACCACGTGTTCTCACGTTTGCGAGTCACGTTACCTGTGGCGGTAAATATACATTAGGGGAAAATGTTGTGCTTTGGTGTCGACAGATAATCAATGAACTGCTCCACTTCACGGTACTAGGTATATAACTCCTATACTTTGACCACTCTTCATGTCCGCCTCGGTGGTACACTGGTTACGGTGCTCGGCTGCTGAAATGCTAGAGGCGCCTGTGCTGTGCGATGTCAGCGCAGGTTAAAGAACCCCAGCTTGTCTAAACTGTCCGGAGCCCTCGCACTACGTCGTGCCTTATAATCACATCGTCGTTTGGGCACGTAAAAGCCCACATATTATTATTAAGGCAATGCCTCATCAAATGCGAAAATTGACCGTCGGCGGCTTCAACAAGAGTGATGCAAGAAATCGTCATCACGTGCTGGCATCACCATATGACGTCATTATGACGTCACACATCGCCCCAATTAGTGACGACATCATGACGGCTCATATCGTGGAGTCACATGATCACGTCATCACACGACATCGTAGCTTGGTCAAACACGGGCCAATGACGGAGGCAGAGCAAAACCAGGTGCAATAGGTTCAATAGATCGACTGAGAGGAAAAAAAGGACGATGGCTTTCGCCTCCGAGTCGCCTTAGTCAAATGCATAAGAGACCCTGTGAGTTTTTATTGTGTGTCGGCCACTCTTCCGAGGAGCCCACTGCACGGAACTAACGCGACACCGATACGATAGATGGATGGAAACAGGAAGGCTGACCGAGAGAAAGCACCAAACAGCGCGGCGACGTCGAACGGGCCGTGCCAGAGACAGGACACGCTCGTTAAGCGACGATCCCGCTCTCCTACGGCCTTCTCGAGCCCTAACTCTCGGTTGCATCCACTCCCCGAGCTGTCGCTAAAGGCCAGTCGAGTGCTGGCAGCGTCATTATCTCACTGACCTTTACTCAGGTCACTCCCGCGTGCTCACTAAGGTAAAGGGGACACAAACAAAAAGAACAACCAAGGGGTGTCCGCGTACGCGTACGGTTGGAAAGAGGGATAATGAGGAACTAAGATAGTGAGACAGAGAGATTATAGTAGAAAAGCCGAGAGGTCGGCCTGAATTAAAAGTTCCACAGTCCCTTATTATGCATTTCCCTGAGACGACTCGATGGCGAAAGCCATCTTCTCCTTCTTCTCATTCGATTCTACTAATCACGCCCCAAGGCTTTCCGCACTTAACGTGGTTTTCCATTGCCTCCGGGATCGGATGAACTGGAAGCTTTCTGCACCTCACGTGGTTTTGAGTTGCCTCCGTGATCGGCCCACCTTTGACAAAGAGAGGATGTCATGTAATGACGTCACCATCTGACGCCAGGTGACGTAACGTCATGACGTTCAGTATAATAAAAAGTTGGGCGATTTTCTTGTGTGCCCTTTTATTCGCGCCCCCTTTTCATTTCGTCACATTACAAATCTTGGAAACATGTGACGTCACGATGACGTCATATGGTGAGCTCACCACGTGATGATTTTTCATAATCACTCGTGCTGACGCCCGGTCGGTCACTTTTCGGGCTCCATGAGACATCTAACTTAAGACTTTCTTCTTACAACTTCTGACTGGGTATTCTGTTGTAAACGTTACACAGAGCGCGTACAAAGCAATGGAGACAGAACAAAAAAAAACAACGAAAACGTTCTCTTTTTTCCGTTATCTTTGTACGCGACGTATGTGACGTTTAGAATAGAATACCAACTAGCCCATTCCCAAACCGTGCTTCAGTTTCCTATTGAATATTCAGGAAGGCAAGTGTGTGCAAGAGAGAGATGATTTCAATTATGATGATTAAGACTGCGGGGAATAAACGTGAATAACCGAAGAACACTTAACGTCTCATATCCAGTCTTCCTCGCGCAAGATGTTGATGAAAACTTTCGGGAGCATCACGCCGGCTACAAAATTCAGGCCGAGTTACCAAGAGAACATTTTCCAGGTAACTACTGTCTGACCACACCCTCCCCGGTGGTCAAGTGGTTATGGTGCTCGACTGCCGATCTGAAGGTCGCGGGATCGAATCCCGGCCGCGGAAGCCGCATTTTCGCTGGAGGCGAACATCCTTGAGACCCGTTTACTTAGATTTAGGTGCACGTTAAAGAACCCCAGGTGGTCGAAATTTCCGGAGCCCTCCACTAAGGCGTCCCTCATAATCATATGGTGGTACGAGTGTACACTCCAAGAAAAAAAGGTGTCCTCTGACTCTCTTTTTATGCCTGTGAGAGTCACATGTCTAGCACTCCCTTTAGAGAGGCAAGCTGACGCCCTTTAGGAGAGTCGTGCATTGACTCTCTTTTGGAAAGTCGTGCGTTCCACGACTCTCCTAAAGAGGGTCAACGTGCCTCTCTAAAGGGAGTGCTAGACATATGACTCTCACGTGTATAAAAAGAGAGTCACAGTTCTTAGAGTGTATGTCACATACTTCGTCCTCAAGTATTGCCAGCCTTTCATGCAGGAAGCTTGTCTGGGGTTACCCTATCGCGGAAAACGCGCTCAGTGTGCGCTCACTAAACATTCTGTATACAAATAGCGCTGGTAAACAATTCTGTGCTTCTTCTTGTCAAATATTATTATTTTGACTGTAAAAACTTCCCTCGTTTCGAAAGCATTCACAGAAATGTTCAGGAGGGTTTCCGCGTGGTGTTTTCGTAGAGCGCCGACAGGTAAATCTATGAGGAGCGCGCCGGCGTTATCCCCTAGCGCCAGAGTTGCCAGATGCTACCGAGCTAAGAAGTAAATAATCATCAGAAAAGAAGCCCCCAAAAAGCGGCGCGACTGTCGCGAAGCCCGAAAGAAGCGGAAATTGAATTATTTTTCCCATTCTAGAAAATATTTTTATAGTAATAAAACAAATGTGATTGAAATACCAAGGGGAGTTGAAGAAATCACTTTAATTATGTTGTACAGCGAAAATATGCGCAACTATGAAGGAAAGTACATATTTACTTTTAACATTCTCTCCAGGGTAATAATACTAATGCCTGGAGTTTAACGTCCCAAAACGACGATATGGTTATGAGGGAAGCCTTAGTGGAGGGCTCCGGAAATTTCGACCACCTGGGGTTCTTCGACGTGCGCTTAAATCTAAGTACACGGGCCTCAAACATTCTCGCCTCCATCGATTGTCTCCAGGGTAGTCTCCATTTGGTCGAATGCACATCTGCCAGTGCATGGTTAACTTCACTTGTTGATTCCCCCAACGTATGTTTGACTTAAATCACTCAACAACTCAAAGTCATCGACAAACGCGCTATTGGTGAACATGATGATCACTAAAATAACTATATTTGCTGGAGAAATGCAAATAAGCCCAAAAAACGAGACAAGCGACGCGGCTAAAAAAAGAAAACCATGTGTGGATGCGAAGCAGCGGGGAGATGGTTCGCTTGAGCGGGAGATGGTGCAATTTGTTTTTTTAGGAGCTGGCTCGCCAGGTTCTTAAGCTGGGGCGAAGTCCCGCGCCTTAAGCTGCATCCGTCCATTCAACGCGTCGTGGAACGCGAAGAGGAACGCTACGCGCGTCGTGTCTTCCCTCTAGCCTGGCCGTTAATTCTCACAGGGCGAGCGGGGAACGCGGTCGACAGCCGCGCGAGAGGAGGGGAGCAAAGGAGAGGAGAGAGAGGGGGAGGGGACGCGCATACGCTGGCGCTCATCGCGGCGTTGCGCAGGAGAGAATGAGGCGCGCGAGAGGGGGGAGCGCAGGAGGGCACTCATCCAATGCCACCTAGAAAAAAAATTCAGGCCTGCTCACTGCCGCCGTGCCGTCACGCGTCTTGACCGAGCGAGCGAACGCGCGGGAGACAGTGAAGCCATTGCCACTATCGTCTTCTATGAAATGATAAAGCGTTCGCGGCTAGTTTTACATGCGTAACAGCTTTATTTTGCCTTTTACGTCGGGACTGGCGCTGGCTTAAGGAATGTGTTACGCTTTAGAGACTTTGGTGATTGGTCTGTAAGCGACTTATTATTCCACTTAAAAATAAGAAAAGATTGTGCGCTATCGAAAATGTGACCGATTTATAAATGCGAAGGTTGATGGCCCCGAAAAGTGACGAAATAAATAAGGCAAGTTTGATTCACACTTCATTCTTTATTTACACACACACACACGCACACACGTCACACTGTCCATAAGATGTGCAGAAACTGTTTCTATTTATTTGGTAAACGAGAAAAATTGTCGGCACTGCGTCCAGAGGTCCAGAGTCAGCTGAGTAGCCCCCATAGGAGTACTACTGTCCTGCCGGTTCTTGGATCGGTGTACTTGGTAGTCGTCCTTAAGTGTTCTGGCTTGAAATCGAGCTCACACACCTGAAAACCATTTAAGAAAGCGGTTTATCACAGGCTTTCCGCTCCACTGTGATACTTATTTGCCCAGTTACAAAACAACGAAATCTATGAGGTGTCTACAGGCATCCCAATTCAGCTGACTTGCAGCCGTACACATTTCAAGGAAACAAATTAGGCGAAGGTGCTTGCGAGACTGGCGCATAATTATAATACCGCAAAAAGTGGTCGGAGCACCGGTCAGAAATACTATGTATACAAAACAGATGCGCGACGCCACGCATCGCCACTACTTAGCGTTTCTCAGTCAAAAGAAGCCCGCGGTGCTACGCGCAAATAGCGAAATGTTTACCGACCCTGAAGGAAAAAAACCCCTGTTCTGAGAATATACTGCCACGCGCGTTTATTGCTCAATTTTTATGAGATCGGGGTACGAGCAGCGGAACGCAAAACGCATCTCTCGCACCGCTTGTGAAGTCGCTTGATTGGAGCATGAAGGTGCGTCTACTTCGTTTCGCCGTCATTTAGCAGCCAAGCTCACCGCGTCTCGGCAAGACGCGCTCGTCAAAAACGGGAAATCTATGCACTCTCAAGAGACGCTACATCATCGCGGGGGTGAGCGTCTGCGACGCTCAGCTAAATGTGCCTTATGTAAAGGCTTGCGCGCGAACAAGTCAGAAGTGCACACGGCATTATTTTATCGAAATAACTGAACGTGTTAGAGGTGATGCCTTTAAAACATCTGAAAAGCAAGTAGCATAGAATACACATACCTTTGAATCACGGAGAGAATGCATATCGATGTCATCCCGATGAACGGCACGCTCTCATTTCTCTTTTTGGTCGCCTTGGGAGAATGAAACCACTGGAACCTTCGGTACATCGCCAATATCGGCGACACTTGGGCCCACAGCACTGCTCCATTGGGAGAGCTTGCAGGTGTACAACATTACGTGAACGAAGCACATCGCATCACCACGCAGCACTTCACAAACGCAGACCACGGTCTTCAAGCAGACTCGAAAAGAAACACCAGCATACCACGGCAGGCTTCGTCAGGCTTAGCAATCCTGCTCTCTCAAACGGCGTGAGCATGCATGCGCACGTCTACTCAGCAGGAGACGAGGGTCAAAAAACCCGCATTTCCCCGAAGGGGAGTATGAGGAAGTGCGAAGCACGGGGTGATGTTATGAGGGGGCGCGCGCGACTAAACTGCAGAGCCGAGCGAAGGAGACGGCAGCGAGAGAGCACGCGCCAGCCGACCCACGGAGGTCTGGCCGTTTTTAAGTGCAAAGCATTTTACTGATGATCTGTCTTCCGAACTCGTTCCAAAGAACCCGCAACGCGTTCAACTTGTTGGCGGCGTTGCGCACGCCCGAGATGGGGCTCAGGTTGTTGTCGAACCACAGTCGATCGCACACCGCGCAGCTATATCCGAAGCTGCGGTCCAGGAAGTCTCGCTTGAAGCGCGCGTCCGGCCGATCGAATTCGAGGGCCCGCGCTCGCTCAAGCATCGCGCGTCCCCGCGCCAGATCGGCTTCGGGGTGCTCGGCTCGCTTCGCACGCTTTCGTTCGGCGTCTCGCCGCCGGCCTTCATCACCACAGGCAATGCGCGGGGCGCGCGCGCGCAGCCACGGAGCGGAGGGCGGAGCGCGCGCAGTCACGTGGGGCGTGACGTCGCTGCGCCGTTGCTACAGACGCTCCTCGCGCCGTTGCTATGGGACGGCGGATTCAGGGTCGCTTATAAAGTGCATTCGCACTTAAAAATGACTGACGTCAGAGGCCATGGCCGGAGTAGTGAGCAGGCCTGAAAATATTCTAGAGGGCGCTGACTCATCGCGGCGTTTCACAGGAGAGAATGAGGGGTGCGAAAGGGGGGGAGCGTAGCCGATGAGAGGAGGGGGAGGAGGATGCGCAAGCGCAGTAAGGGTGGTCATGCAGCACACCGGATTGAACTCCGCCATAAGCTGCTTCGCATCTAAATAAGCGAAACTGGCAAATCTGCAGGGCAAGCAAGAGAGGCACGCCCGATAGGGGGCGACTCCGTAACTCCTCGCCTTAAATACTAACGGACTTGTGTGTTTGGAAAAGTGGTTGACGACTTCGAGGACTGGATGCACTCTACCATGGCAGAGCAGTGAGCCGTCGGTAACAGGCACAACACTCAAAAGTGAAAGTGAACGATGTCGAAGAGCAGCACTCCAAAAATCCACCTTCTCAATAATCGTCCCACCGTTCGAATCTCATTTCTCGCTTTTTCTTGAAGGCTATATCTTTAACGCATTGTTCTAATGTGGCGCCTTCTGCGGTCCAGTAAGTGTATTGTGACTGTTGCCTTCGAACTTCTAGTGCACGATTGAGACCTTTCTTTACGATTTCCTGCTTTCCAGTTTTTTGTTTCGGCGTGATTAGGCAATTGAAATAAAAGAGGCGTCAAAGTGCGCACGACCGCAACCAGCTCACACGCTGTGGTATATGTCCAAGAAGGACCGTATATGACTCGCCATCACAGGTGAAATATTGCGCGACTATGCATCTCGGAGGCGTGCACGACGGGCGACAGGAGGCTGTTATAAATATGTTTACAAACACGGTGCTAATACAGAGTGTAAAAACGATGACGCACGAGTGGCACAAAAACTCCCAGGGTCCTTTATGGATTCGCCAAAGACAACTCGAAGGCGAAAGCCGTCATCTTTTTTTTCTTCTCAGTCGATATATTGTTCCTAACCCGCCCCCTTACGAACGCTTTCTGCGCCTAACGTGGTTTTGCACTGCCGCCAAGATCGGAGGCACTGCAAGCTTTCAGCACCTCACCTGGTTTTTCAGTGCCTCCGTGATCGGCAACCCTTCGACCAAGCGACGGTGTCATGTGATGAAGTCGTCGTGTGACGCCACGTCATATGACGTCATGATGGCGTCACAATCTTTAGCGACCTGTGACGTCGTAGCGCGATGATGCTCTTTCACATCACCCGTGCTGGCGCCGACGGTCAATTTTTGTGGTTGATAAGGCATCTAAGGCTTTCGTCCTAGTAAGTCCCTCCTTAGCTGCTGCCTGTAACGCTTGACTCGCGAAAAAAAAAACGCGCTGTCCGGCCCACCACGCATCAGCAAGCTACAGATACTCCCGACTTCTCCCGAAAGCTCTCTTCATTCCTAGTTGAACCGACAGCGTATGAAGAGGCCGAGGCAAGCCCTCAACGAGAGCCCGGAGAATACCAAGGACACCCCACAAATGCCTCCAATCGGCGGTGTGAACAAAGTTACTATAGAGCCCCCACAGTCATCGCTATCACGCCCAGAAAGAATCTGCATTGATGCTCCATCCAATCGCACTTGCTCGTTTCTGTGACGTCAAGCGCGCTTGGACTGCTTCATTTAGTTGGTTATTACATACATACACATGTTTGTGTCGCTGGTTTTAGGTCGACAACTTTAAAGTCTTGGCGAATTTCATCAGATATTCTAACATCACTGCTTAGCCAAAGATAATATTTTAGGTAGTAATGACGAACTTTTAGTTCTCAGTCTGCGTGGTGTACCCATTATCAGAGAAAAAAGTACTTAAGCTTTGAGAGGAAACCAGCAAGCGCGACTCTCCTACATGGGTGATTGACAAGCGCGCCGCGGTTGTGTGGCCGGAGCTTGTACTTATTATTGGGTAGTAGCCGTCTATGGATTTTTCACGAAGTCTTAAGTAGATTCAGACAGCAAGCTCGCGAAGCATAATAGGTTGCGCGTCGTCTTAAGCATTAGCGACCAGCTTCAATGCGACCCCCCACCCTCTTCCCTTAAGAAGACACACACGAACAACAACAAAAAAAAGAGACGTAACGAAAACAAGACACAGTGCTCGAGAACGCTTGTAAAGACAGACGCCACGACGTTTTACAAACGACTACAGGAACTGCTTTCGCGAAGTTACTGTATTTACGGAAGTGCCCGGGAATGCTGCAGGGCACTGCTTCTTGGCCGAGCGAGCAGGAACCGCGAGGACGAATTATTTTGGTCAAACAGAAGAACTTGGCTTTGGTCCAGGAGGTCGTGACGCCGGGGTAGACGTTCTTTCTGCGCGCGAGCACGGCCTCTCGAAAAAACGGGGACATTTTCGATAAGGAAGCAAGCCTGGAAGGAGAAACCGAGAGGCAGCCCCAGCGTGTACGCCGCTCTTAAGTGCACTCATCCGATACAAGGCTATAGATAGAAAGTTTTGGTGGCGTGTACTCAACGTTTGGAAGACGTACCCAGTGGCAACTTCGAAGCGACACAGCCGTACAGTCAACCGCAAAAGTTTAAGGACCACGCGAGTGCTTAAGTGCCTGTCCGCGCCATCTACCGTGAGACCTCAGCGCTTGGCCGGAAATGGGTCTTCTCGTTATTCACTGGCGTATCAATTTTCTATCGCCGTGCAGCGCATTCTCAACTCGCTGTTTTCACTTGAAGCGCGCATCCGCGGTAAGGCATGTCTACTTTGATTGCATAATCACAGATATCACGGCGCGCCCCGAACGGTGTATCGCTGTGTTATCAGTTTACGCGAATGGTGGCGAATGATACCAGTTACACAGTATAGTGCTCTCGAGACACAATCACGTGGTATGACGAAACTTACGAAATATTTGTGCCGAGTGAGAAAATAGACAGGCCATCGATTAACGGAGGGATGCGTCTTAGGCGTAGCGCTGCTGTTGATCACCTCTGACGTAGCGGAAATGTCGCGAAGAGGCTGTTGGCCACGCACCTGCGTGGTCCGTAAACTTTTGCGGTTGACTGTACATACACTCAAACCTCCTTATAACGAAGTTACATCTTACACAAAAATAACTTCGTTATATCCGAAAATTCTTTGTAAACGTATATTCCTAACACTATGTATTGCAAGACTATTTTTCATTTACTTCGTTACAACCGATATTTCGTTATGTCCGCGTTCGTTATATAGAGGTTTCAGCGTGTATATAACGAGCTGTCATACGATCGCATGGCCATTATATGATGTGTGTGGTGAAAGTGCGCTGTAAGGAATAGTAAATAACCGTTCGAAAAGTTTGCGGATTGT
Organism: Rhipicephalus sanguineus; assembly: GCF_013339695.2. Taxonomy (NCBI): domain Eukaryota; kingdom Metazoa; phylum Arthropoda; class Arachnida; order Ixodida; family Ixodidae; genus Rhipicephalus; species Rhipicephalus sanguineus. The sequence goes on along the minus strand of NC_051185.1, from coordinate 30,372,849 downwards.
TTATAGGTGTACATTTAGGAACTGCGAATAATTTCGACCGAGACTCCAGCAACTCAACGTGTACATTTATCCTCTTATAATAAAAACATCTGGGGTTTCACGTGCCAAAACCACGATATGACTATGAAGCACGCCGAAGTGGTGGGCTCCGGAAATTTCCGACCATCTGGTTTTCTTAAACGTGCGCTGACATCGCACAGTATACGGGCCTCTAGCATTTCGCCTTTATCGAAATGCAACCGCCACAAACGGGATCCAATCCGCGACCTTCGGGTCAGCAGCCGAGCACCGTAACCACTGTACTACGGAGGCGGACCATTTCTCGTCTGAAATGTCTTTGGAGTGGAGATGCGGTATTGTCAGTACTAGTATTCTCACTATACTGAATCGGAAACACGAGTACAAAAACAAAGTGATGGTCTATGTTTTGTGAATTCGTTTAATCACTGAGCTTTGCTCGTGAGGTGTAAACTCTAAGATGGCGGCAAATCTCGACAATCTAAGAACATCCCTGAAGGTCACAGTGACGTGGTACTTGCGATATCTCATACGAAAAGACGCCACCGTCTCCATGAAAACGCTCCGAATGCCGCTGTCTCGCTACGCAAGTTACAAATTCCAGAGAACTCGCTGTCGTTCGTCTCCCTCGTTTATCATGTGGTCTGCCGGTTTCCATGGCAACATTCGTGACAAGGCTCCGACATGCGGTCGTGATCGTGGGAGCCTTGACCCCCGTTCATGTTCCCCACCACCACGTGGTGTCTGCAATGCCAATGACGTCATTTACACACCGCCGGTTTCCATGGCAACTTTCTGAACTGTGGTTTCCACAACCAGACGAGATCGGACGGTCCTTTACCATTCCTGATCACGCGGTGTCTGCAATGACAATGAAGTTATTCACGCACCGCCGGTCTGCATGGCAACTTCACAACGCACTTTCCACATCCGGACAAAATCGGGCGGGCCTCATCGCCTTTCCCCATCATGTGGTGGTATCAACGTTAAAGACGTCCGTCAGTACCGGTTTCCATGGCAACAAATTTCTGCACACAGCACGCTCCACGAACGCTATCGAGCCGCTCCGTATTCCCCGTCACGTGGTCTCCGCAAAGTCGATGACGTCAAAGGATACCGATTTCCATGGCAACTTCGTGCACGGAGAACGATTCGGTCGGGCGCCTTTCCACCGGCAGTGATGATTATTTATAGACGTGCAGCACGCGGCTAACGTTGCACGCACTGATAACTTAATGCAGCCGGAACGCCGGAGCAAGCACTCGGCAACATTCATGTTTACGCAGCGCGGAATGAGCGGGCAAGCGTGAAAAATAACGTGCGACAGGGAAAAAAAAGAACATTGCACAATGACACGTGGGCACCGTTTCGCGCAAGTCTACTTCACCTCTCATCCTCCGTTTAGCGCGCGCTATGCTGAAACCTCGTCAGTGACAGCAAAAACACACATGGTGACTCTGCACAATCCCTGCTTAACCTTTCAACCATAGAGTTTCCTCAATTAACTAGAGGGGACTCTGGCGCTGCGAACGTTCAGCCACCATGGGAATGATGGGTAGTACAGAGATTTCTCTAATCTTCGTGATTACGGCTTCGAACGCACTTGTGGGTTTGTTTATTGCTGCGTTTTGGCGTTCGTTTCAGATAAAAGAATAGACCATTGTGAACTTCGTGACCAGATTTGAAGTGGTGAGCCTAAAAAAGTTAAGGTGATGAAGTGGAACTGCTGACTTTTGCTGAACTTCGTTTTGCGACAAAGCGGATGCAGGCGACGCGGAGCCAAACGGAGCCGAAAGAACGAAGCTTAGACAAATCCGTGCACTATCCATCATTCCCATGCTGGCTGAAGCGCCATGCGTCGCAGCTCCCATAGACACTAGCGCCAGAGTTCCCTCTAGTAAGTATTGTAGGAAACTCTATGCTTTCAACAGCGTAAAGCTAATGGTTACGTCATGGCAGGGCGAAAACCACGCTCGACGGTGGCCCTAAGCTGGGGACCGTTGCTTGCGACGGTAAGGGCCAGTTCCCATTGTAAGCAATGACGTCACACAAATGTGCTTACACAGGCGAGTTCTGTATCCTGTTTCATACATCAGGTACAATGCTATGGAAGCTACTGAGACTTCTTGCTCTACATGCGTTCGCACCAAAGATTAGTTCGATGATTTTACCACTGGTAATGTGATCTTTTTTCGTTTTTAGATTGAGTAATAAATGAACATGCTTTGTGCCTTAAAAGTAAACACACACCGTTACTTATACTGTTCTCAATTGCTTGTTCTGAATCGCTTAGCGTCTCTTTGTTTTAAGTATCACGGCCTCCGCGATTAGTTCCGGTAGCGCGCAGCCGGAGCCGATCGCGGAGGTCACGTTTACAACGACGAAATCCAAGAGCGAGACGTGCGGACTTGCACATTTTGCTGACCGAATTTCTCGCATAGCTTGCATAGTACAGAGAGGTGTCAAAAGGAGTTCGCAGCGATTTTTCTACAAAGAATTGGTAAAAAATTTACCGTCTTACCAATACCGCTTTCTCTCAACTCTGTGCGGACAACTGAACAGTGGTCGGCAGGCGGCAACGCTATCGGCAAGAACATTTCGTTAATAGAGAGTCTTGAAATTAGTTGGTTCTAGTTCACTATACTTGAAATCAAGAGTTCGACGAAAACTCGTCTGGTCGGGAACAATCATGGTCAAAAGTAAGAAGACGCCGACCAAAAACTTTAAAAAATAACAAAGACGTTTCGGCTCCCGTAAGGGGGCCTTGTTCACAAATGAAGCAACGAAAGAACGCGGCGAAAGAACGCGGAAATGAAAGCCGCGTTCTTTCGTTGCTTCATTTGTGAACAAGGCCCCCGTAGGGGAGCCGAAACGTCTTTGTTATTTTTAAAATTTTTGGTCGGCGTCTTCTTACTTTTGACCAATAGAGAGTCTTAGCGAACCGTTAACGCTTTACCATGAAGCCTACAACATACATGATTTGCAGCTTTGTCACTGCTCGCGAAATGACGGCCGCTTGCTATAGCAAGCTCCAGCGGGAACGGCCTGCTAAAACTCTCTAAGATAACCTCGAGAAACTTATTATTGTTGAGGTAGTACATAATTGAAACCAGTAGCGTATCACGTAAACTCGCGCTTTTATCCGCCTTACCTGCAATGACGTGTGATACTTAAGCCGCTACCTTGGGAACAAAGTGTGAAAGCGCGACAACTTGATAACGCATTGTTTCAGGCTTGGCCAGTGAGTGACTGTGTTTCAGTAATCAAGATTCTGTAGCAGGAGACACCGTACAGAAGTCGTGGTATCAACACAGTAAGCAGGTCATCATTTAAGAAAAAAATGTGGCAGTTGCCACGCATGCGGTGACATACTTCGATTGATTGATTGATTGATTGATTGATTGATTGATTGATTGATTGATTGATTGATTGATTGATTGATTGATTGATTGATTGATTGATTGATTGATTGATTGGTTGATTCGGACGAACGAATCCATACTACTCCGAACCGATTTCAAACCCCTTCGGTTATTCGTCTTGGCGACAGAATCCGGCACACACCGCACGAGCACTTCTGCAGCACAATCAGGGCCATACGGCAGGAATTCGAATACACGACATCGTGCGCACGAGCAGAACATACCTCATCTCTAAAGCCTCAACGCTCGGTGTGTAAAAAGTGAGAATATAAATAACAAACGGCACACAGATGACGTAGGGGGATGCTGAACTACCCTTCTATTAGGCCTCTCAAAACAAACACAGAAATCAACTAGACAAGAAAAGAAGGAAACGAAACTACTCACCCGAGAAATCAAATCCGCGAGAGTTATTCCAAAGTCACGAAAACTCGGAAGAACGGGTCAACCACGTACGCGCGCGTATGGGCAAGGAGGGGAGTGCAGGTCAGAAGGTTCGCGGCGAACGTGATTTGGTTCCACAGTGGATGAACTACAGCCCGAAAAGCGCACCGCGCACTGTCGTCATCGAAACTGCGCTAGAGTTTGCTCCCGGCACATACACACAACAGTGGGGCGTCGCAGATCAGACCTGGTGTAGAGAAACAGCGCCTGCCTGACGGCTGCTGGGGGTGCTGTAAGGGGTGGCGGTGGAAGCGGGGTGTCGAAAGGGGAGGGGGGAGCAGGGGGGGGGGGGATGTGCGACTCTCGAAAGTGAGCATCCGGTGTGCGTAGCGTTGTTTGCTCCCTCCGCGTCCGGGAAAAATATACGAAATCAGACAGAGAAGCGCATATAAGCTGGGCGAATAACAAAATCGGACGAGATACTGGCGTCATGAAGGCGGCTCGTACGCTATAACGTAGCACGCACAGACAACGAACGAGCGCATGACATGCAGCGGCGTCACAAGCAGACAGGCAGTGCATCCAAAACCCGACCTCCGGAGTGCGCGCAAAGTCACGCATGACCGAACGCAGGGGTCGCCAGCGCGCGCGCGCTCGCGGCATATATTATTACATGCGTATATGTGAACGAGCTCGGTAGTCGCCCCCCCCCCCCCCCCCCCCGAAAGCAGCAAGGGCCATGCGGAGTCGACGGAAGCTGCAGATCGACTGGAGTAAACAAAAACCTCTTTTCTTTTTTTCTTTTTTAGGGGGGGGGGGGCGTGGAGGGATATCCAAGCGCTTCGTCCCAGCTATTTCAAAACATTGCAATCTCGTCCTTGCGACCGTTCCTTGTTTGTTTGATTGCTAGTATCATTCGTGCTCCGGCTCACCCGCTCGCTCGTTTGTTTACATGTTTTTCCAGAGATCAGTGATCTGCGCTCTCTAAAGCTGTATGTATGTGAGAACGACAATATCACGAGGCGATTTCCGCTCTGCCCTATGTTACACCATGCAGCTTGCAAGCAAACTGCGATGTGCAGGTTTGTTTATTTATTTATTTATTTATTTATTTATTTATTTACTTGCTGTTTAATTATTTACCGATCCATTTATTTATTTGTTTGTTTATTTATTTGTTTATTCACTGGGGGAATAAGTGAGGGAGTGAGTGATGTGTTGATTAATCTATTGAATGAGTGATTTGAATGATTGGTTGATTGGTTCATACGTTCACTGAGTGAGTGAGTGAGTGAGTGAGTGAGTGAGTGAGTGAGTGAGTGAGTGAGTGAGTGAGTGAGTGAGTGAGTGAGTGAGTGAGTGAGTGAGTGAGTGAGTGAGTGAGTGAGTGAGTGAGTGAGTGAGTGAGTGAGTGAGTGAGTGAGTGAGTGAGTGAGTGAGCGAGCGAGCGAGCGAGCGAGCGGATCAACACTAAACACATAACAACTCAATCCGAAGAACGGCCACAGTAACCGAACCCTACACGTGAAGATTCGCATTATAGAGAAGACGAGTCGGGTAATCCCGAGCATTGCCCCAGTATATATATATATATATATATATATATATATATATATATATATATATATATATATATATATATATATATATATATATATATATATATATATATATATATATATATATATATATATAGTTCCACTGTTGGCGATACGCGGCATGTCGCGGGGATTAAGACAGATACGTCAGAGTCGCTGCGGGGAGGGCGACCCGTACCGCAATCGCGCCTCACACACACACACCACCGCGTGCATATATGATACTGCTCTCCAATTCCACGCCGGCGGAGATGCAAATGACGACCGGGCCAGCCCCGGGAAATGATGACACCGATGAGGAGAACGGGGTTTTCGGCAGTACGCCCGTGCGTTTGTGTAAGCGAGCGAGCGACCGCCAGTGTCGCCGAACCGCATATGTATGCGCGCACGAATGTAGAGGACCAACCGAACGGGCGTTAACGCGCATGCGCGTACGTGTGTGCGTGTGTGAAGTCGGCGGTCGCTGGAAGTGGAAATCACCCCGCCGCTGAGTGATGATGACACGCGAGAAGGACGCCGCGTGAGGGCGAGGATAATGTGACGCGAAGAGTGTGTGAGAGAGAGAGAGAAAGAGTGAGTGAGGAATGGTAGGGGGGATTCGCGTAAGTCGTGTGCCGTGATTACTCGACCGCAAGCGTCGTCTAGAACTTTTTACCGTCGCAAGCCTAGCAAAGACACAAGGAAAAAGGGGCCAGAAAAAGAAACAGCGAATCTGTGAACAGGCTAGTAGCATAGCGCAGGAAGACACACGGACAAAGAAGAGGTACGAGACGAACACAAGGGGAACGACACATCAAAGCGTGCGTCTTTTAGCTCGACATCGGTACTACATCAAAAATATCACGCGTGTGTTACGCACACACCTCACAAAAGCCAAGAATGGCCAAAGTTAGCTATCATTAAGTCATATTTAACCAACTTAAGCCTACGCGAATAAATACTGTAGGAAGATGGCGATTTGGCAAAAATTAGGTTGAACCGTTTTTCGGCGCGCTTCAAGCTAATTTTTTTTGAAGATGAAAACAGAGTAGGGCGAGGACACCAGTCCACGCTGTTTCGGAATTTGTGACGTCATGTGAGGACGCCACGGATTTCCGCGATCTGCGACGTCATCACGACGTCGCATGATGACATCACCACAATCTCCACATACCACTTGCTCGGAAAAGGTCGCGTGCGTTTTTTAGACAGGTCTCGCGAAATTTTCTCGAAATCTCGCGAAGCCTCGCACTGTCACGGGGAGGGGACTGTCCACGCAGCCACTTAAGGGTCACGCCTTAAAAAATAGCATGAAGATTAGTGAACTCGATGTTCATTCATTCATTCATTCATTCATTCATTCATTCATTCATTCATTCATTCATTCATTCATTCATTCATTTTATTAAATCAACGGTCTCTTGTTTTGACATTACATGAGGGAGTGGGTTATGAAAGGCTAACAATTGAAGGGTACATTCGTTTGGTGGCTTCAGAGCGCTGCAGAGGCTCTGAAAAATTGGTGCGAAAGAGAAGCTAAGCATTGCTACTAAAATAATCGGGCCGATACATGATAAGAAAGGAGGAACATGACTTGCATACCTGCTTGTTCTCGTTACAGAGTTTTAATTCAATTGTCGGGGTCTAACGACCAAAAACCATGATATGATTATGAGGGACGCCGTAGTAGTGAAGGGCTCCGGAAATTTCGGCCACCTGGGATTCTTCAACGTGCACCTAAATCTAAGTAAACGGGCCTCAAGCATTTTCGTCTCCATCGAAAATGCGGTCGCCGCGGCCGGGATTCGATCCCGCGACCTTCGGGTCACCAGTCCAGCACCACAGCCACTATAGACCACCGTGGCAGGTCGTTATAGAGCTTTAAAGGTGTTCAATTCACCCATTTCACACACGGTCAGAGCGCTTTCAAACGACCACCCGAATGTATCATAAGTTACATTTGTGATGACCATATACGAACTAGAAAGCTGTCTCAATTCGCTCTCCTGCAGCGTATATCAGAGTAAGTACGGTACTACGACTTCGGTGCCTCTGCATATTGGCTTTCCTGCGCGCTATGTCTTCCGACTGCCGCGACAGCGCGTGTGTAACTCGAGCGGCACGCGCGATCCGGGATCATTCTCAGGCGAGAGAGAGAGAGAGACAGAGCAGTTATGAGGCGCATAAGCAGATATATATGAGCTCCCACGAAGCGGCGTTTTCGTATGCGATGCCGAATGTCTCAGGCACCCGTGGCAACCGCACAGTGTCGCCGGGCAGCGAACGGCCGTCATCAACATGAAGCCTTCCCATACGTTAAACCAACCCTGGCAACTAAAGCTATGCCACTCTGTCTGCTCATATGTTAAAAGCGTCAGGATCTTCGCAGCAGAATCGTCTCAGTGGGTAAATGTACAGATGGCACGCCTGTACAGACGTCCTCCATGGAGTGCTCGCATGATGACGTCTTGCCTACGTTACTATTTCCACGGCCCCACTAGTTGTGCATGGCATGTTTCCGAATGAGAATTACAACGCACGCACGCGGGTTAGGGCTGTGCGGAACGTTACCAAGACGGACCAACGAATTTGTCCGTGAGAAAGAGAAGGAGATAAGAGATAGGTGAAAGGCAGGGAGGTAAACCGCAATAATTGCCGGGGTTTAACGTCCCAAAACCACAATATGATTATGAGGGACGCCGCAGCGGGGGCTCCGGAAATTTCGACCCCTTGGGGTTCTTTAATGTGCACCTACATCTAAGCACACAAGCCTCAAGCATTTTCGCCTCCATCGAAAATGCGGTCGCCGCGGCCAGGATTCGTTCCCGCGACCTTCGGGTCTGCAGTCCAGCACCACAACCACTAGACCGCCGTGGCGGGTCCGAGGCCGGGATTCGATCCCGCGACCTTCGGGTCAGCAGTCAAGCGCTATAACCACCGCGGTTGGTAATCAACCAGAAGCAAAAAACCCGCATCTCCACGAAATGAATCATGACGAGTGGGCGAAGCTCTGGGTATCGTATGGGTGAGTAACTGTACATCACCCGAGCGTTGCCCCATATAATGTAAACTGAGTGACAAAGTGACATAAAGTCACATAAAACGACAAAGCTAGGTCCTAAGGTCCATAATGTCTACGTTGAAGTCGCCGACTAGTATAAAGGATATGTTCTTGTAGGCGTTTTATATTGTTTAGTCACAATTATGAGTGATATTATGATACCAGTCTATTGTTAAACCTGATGTTTCGATTTTACACGGTGCTGTGCCGTGCGCACGGACGCCAAACGGACGGACAAGCCTCGGCCTTAAGGTGCTTCGGCCCTAAAAACTGATTTGCTACCCTTGAGTGAAGGACAGGGAAAGAAGAGGTTGAAAGACGCTAGAGAGAGAGAGAAAAAAAAAGTAAGATGGAGGCCAGTCACGTCATTAGAATCTGTCTTCGTTCCATAGGACTGTCAGCACGCAATAGCACCCGTCTCTCACAAAGGTTTGCATAAGGCCAGCAATTGTGTGCACGCAACATGAGCGTAACTTCAATTCTCACTGCGTCGTTACACCTACGCGATTCTCTCTCTCTCGCTCTTGAGATCCTGCACAGTGCAAACTATTAATGTCTACTGCGTGTTCGCACGTGCAGCCAAACACCTTTACGACGAAGAGTTCTGGGCACTCTGATATTGTACTTCGCTATATAGGTCATTTCGTTCTAAAAGGTCAGCAAGCAATTCTTATTTCTTCGAGAAACACGACGGCTGAGGCGGCCACAACAAAGCTCCTACGACGAGCATCTGAACTAGGCGGCCAGCCGACGCGATGACAGCGCAAACATGTACAAGGAAACTTAATCAACATACACAGGATTCAATGCAATTAAAATAATAATATTAATAATATGGACATAAGAAGTTCACTACGTCACTAAAGCAAAACATCTGCTCTTGCAACGTTTCCATTTTTCGTCATGTACCATAACGTGAGTGAGTGAGTGAGTGAGTGAGTGAGTGAGTGAGTGAGTGAGTGAGTGAGTGAGTGAGTGAGTGAGTGAGTGAGTGAGTGAGTGAGTGAGTGAGTGAGTGAGTGAGTGAGTGAGTGAGTGAGTGAGTGAGTGAGTGAGTGAGTGAGTGAGTGAGTGAGTGAGTGAGTGAGTGAGTGAGTGAGTGAGTGAGTGAGTGAGTGAGTGAGTGAGTGACACTGAATATATGCAAAAGAGTCAATATGCAAAAGAGAGAGAGAAAGGGAGAAACAATGGAAGGCAGCACAGTTAACCAGAGGAGATCTCAACCTGGCTACCCTGAACGTGGGAAGGGGTGCATGGAAGCATTAAATAGCAGAAAAATCCATGACAGTGCCGCGAAGTGATTATCACAACGTAAATTCCCGACTAACGCACAAGAAATTGTCCAATGCATCGCACCATATTGCTCGCAATATCATCATTATCATCATCAGCCTGAGTACGATCCACTTCCGGGCAAACGCCTCTCTGATGCTTCGCTAATCACCCCGGTTCCACCTCCCGCTCACAACATAGGCGTGACCCAAGGCGTGACCCTTCGTTATAGATGTCATATCGTTGTACAGGCGTCGGGCCGTGTCACCAGCAAACTTACACGCATTCACCGCAGAAATCTAAGAACGTACGCAACACAGAAATCAAAGACACGAACGAAACCGCGCTAATAACAAACATAAGCTGCATAGTCACGGGAGCTCGCTTACCTCGATACATGCCGTGTAAACCGGGCAATCCTGAGGCGTAGACGACGCTCTGGGGCACGGCCACTGCTTCTGTAGGCTTGGCATTAAACCGCAGCGATCGGAAACGACATATGGTGCCCGACATTTTCGGCCGGCGGAGCAGGCAGCGCGGAAGGTATAACAGCGCGTAATGTCAGTCGCATAGGTCACGCTTGAGCGGACGCTCTCAGCTGCGCTGTGAGCTTACTCGGAATATCAAGCTCCTCTAGGCGACAATATATACGAACAATGCCTGTCACTTCGAGCTGGTATAATGGTCAAGGCATCCAGCGCATTAAAGACAAACAGCGTGTTTTTTTATATAAAAGAACAATAGAATTGCGACGCACATGTAGTGTAGAGAAACGCCGATTTAGAATCTATTTAATTAAATTCGAAAGTCTTGCGTGACAGAAACAAGGTATTATGAGGTATGTATTAGTGGTAGAGTTCTGGATTAACCTTGCCCACCTGGTGTTATTTAAGGAGCACCTATATTTAAGCACGCGGGTGTTTTCTTGCACTTGGCCTTCTCCGAAATGAAGCTGCGGGAATCGAACCTATACCTTCGTGTTTATCTGGAAGCCCTCTTTCCACTGAGAGCTACGCATGGCTCAAAAATGTCATCTGTACTTAGGAGAAGCCGGTGTTGTAACACAAAAATACGTCGCCGAACAATTTACACACGGAGATTTTTAATGGCGAGGGATTCGCAATGTGGTCGGCTGCAGTACGATACCATCGAGTAGTAGCAATAATAATAATAATAATAATAATAATAATAATAATAATAATAATAATAATAATAATAATAATAATAATAATAATAATAATAATAATAATAATATCTGGGGGTTTACGTGCCAAAACCGCGATTTGATTGTGAGGCATGCCGCAGTGGAGGGCTCAGAAAATTTCGACCCTCTGGTGTTCTTTAACGTGCATTGACATCGCACAGTACACGGGCCCTTAGCATATCGCCGCCATCGAAATGTGATCGTCGGGGCCGTCATCGAACCCGCGACCTTCAGGGCAGCAGCCGAGCACCCAACCACTGTACCACCGAGGCGGACTGCAAGCATGCTTGGTAACTGGTTTTGATCGCCCTGTTTCAAGAGGGGATGCGATTGGAATTCGCCAATCACCTTAAAGGACACCACTCCAGGCGATTTATTTTGTTGCTAATCAACTTTGTTTTGAGCGCTCAAGCTTTCTTTTTTAACGTGCGCCAATTCATTCCGCCAAACGAGCATTTGTCCTTGGCAGGGACTCGAACTCGTAACCCTTAGTTAGGCGTGATAGAAATAGATATATCTCGAACAATCCCATGTCATACTGTAGAAGCGAGTGTCCACTTAAGGCGAGCAGTGGAACACGTTTAACGCAATGCTCAGTGTGCGTCAGTGGTGTCTTCGCGTGAAGCTTCACAGTGTGTGACAGGCGTGAGACGTGACGGCACAGGGCGGGTTTTTGTAATCTAGATAGTGACGTCACAGCTTTTGGAGCTCTGCCACCCTCGGGGCAACCGAAAGCGAAGCCGTAACCGAAGCAGCTCCGGCCCTAACGTCACGGCTCATTTTCGTTGACGTCATAGCATCTTTCCCTTTCACGTTTTTGTTTCTTTTGGACGAAACAGTTCTCATCCTTAGCGTAGAAATGGTCAGGCACCATTAACAAAGACGTCCCCGCGACCACCTCAGCAACGCCGCCGTGGCCAAGCCCAGCCCCCTCTTCCCCCTTGACGAATATCTCGCAATAGACTTCTTAAAGAGTCACACCACATGTTACCCCATGCCTTTGCCTAAGGTGACTCGAAGGCGAAAGCCATCTTCTTCTTTTTCTGCTCAGACGACTGCATTGTTCAGTCGACTCTATGCACTTTTAAAGGGGCACTAAAATTAAACATGGAATCGGTTTAGATCGATAAAGTGAACTCTGAGAACTCTGATGTTGCTAGTTTCACCATCATTGATTTATTAATACAGGATAAATGCAAGGTCAAAGTTACATTTTTAAGCTTCGCGCCGAAATCAACGCAAGTGACGTCACGGATTCCGAAGTGTATTTTCTCGTATTTTGGCGACATTGGCTCAAGTAAATTTCCTGAAACTTCGTATGTTATGTCTACGGCCCCCTCCGAGGGCAACGTACTTTATTTTTACTGATTAGGAAGTACGTAGGACCTCGTAGAAGCCGCCAAAATCTATGACGTCACGAGCACAGGTTTGGGAGTTTCAAGGTGGCGTCGCCACCCGCACTTCCTTTTTGCGCGTGTTCTCGCGTACAAAGCCTCTTCTCGCTGCAAGCGCGGTGATTTTGTAATTGTGAGAGTAATTTGCTAATATGTGAAAAATATTTTATGCCTTTAGTGTCCCTTTAACTACAAACGATGGCGGTAGCAGATGTGTTACCTGCGCAGACGTGTTGAGAGGCGCCTGAAGTGCTAATCACAATTTAGCTGCTTCAAGTTTAAGCAGCTGTGCTTTATTTTCATTTCTTTTTTTTTTCTAGCAACAGAGAAAAATATGGACATGCCCCGCACCTATGTGTTCCCTTTAGCAGTGAGCCCCTGAGGCTGATTAGAGAGTTTAAGCAAGTTACGGAAATGCGGTACGCAAATACGGTAAGGCAGTATACGGTGGCGTTCCTCCTTTCCCGCTGGTTTTGCTTTTGCCGCTCCCTGTTCCAGTGACAATGCGTACCCCCAAACGACAGGTGTCTCGTTAACAATGCGTAGGCTGAAGGGCTACATTGAGGGGTGACAACCCCACAGTAATTTTTGATAAAAGCTTTTCTGGTGTTGGGGTGCCTTGACCGAAAAAAGGTCGACGATCTGGAAAGGAGGAGCGGTACCGTCATACGGTAGCGTTGAGAAGAGGTTTATTGGCGGTGCGTTCCTGTGGTGACGCTCTGAACAAACACAGCGAGTCGGGGCAGAGCACCGTCCAGAAAGATGCCAGCGACAAGCAGCGCGAGGCGAGCGTTTGCGATACTGCTGACCGGCGACGCGTCTTCTTCTTCACAATTGCGACTCAGGCATGCGACTCAGGCATGGCGGCGTTGACACGGTTACAAAGATCGATGATGTCTTCAATGTAACTTGTGAACGTTTCGGACGGCTTCTGTGCTCGTGTGCGCAAGCGTTGCTCGGCGCGGAATTTACGGACAGCGGGTCGGCCAAACACTTCAGCGAAAGACGTCTTGAATACTGACCATGTCGGGATGTCGCTTTTGTGGTTGTGATACCACATTTCGGCAACGTCAGTGAGATAGAACACGACGTGGGTCAACTTGTCGGCGTCATCCCACTTGTTGTGCGCGCTCACCAGTTCGTAGTTTGTGAACCAGTCTTCTACGTCGGTCTCACCGGCACCGCTGAAAACCTTGGGGTCCCTCAGCCGAGGAACTCCGGTGCCGCTGCCGGACTGGGCGGACGGGGCCGGTTGGTCGACGTTGGTTGTCATGACGGGCGGAAGTGTTCTGCTTCGCAGCTCCAGGTTCAGTTGACGGGGACCCTCAGCACCCTCCACCAATTGAGAAAAGGTTTATTGGCGGTGCGTTCCTGTGGTGACGCTCTGAACAAACACAGCGAGTCGGGGCAGAGCACCGTCCAGAAAGATGCCAGCGACAAGCAGCGCGAGGCGAGCGTTTGCGATACTGCTGACCGGCGACGCGTCTTCTTCTTCACAATTGCGACTCAGGCATGCGACTCAGGCATGGCGGCGTTGACACGGTTACAAAGATCGATGATGTCTTCAATGTAACTTGTGAACGTTTCGGACGGCTTCTGTGCTCGTGTGCGCAAGCGTTGCTCGGCGCGGAATTTACGGACAGCGGGTCGGCCAAACACTTCAGCGAAAGACGTCTTGAATACTGACCATGTCGGGATGTCGCTTTTGTGGTTGTGATACCACATTTCGGCAACGTCAGTGAGATAGAACACGACGTGGGTCAACTTGTCGGCGTCATCCCACTTGTTGTGCGCGCTCACCAGTTCGTAGTTTGTGAACCAGTCTTCTACGTCGGTCTCACCGGCACCGCTGAAAACCTTGGGGTCCCTCAGCCGAGGAACTCCGGTGCCGCTGCCGGACTGGGCGGACGGGGCCGGTTGGTCGACGTTGGTTGTCATGACGGGCGGAAGTGTTCTGCTTCGCAGCTCCAGGTTCAGTTGACGGGGACCCTCAGCACCCTCCACCAATTGAGAAAAGGTTTATTGGCGGTGCGTTCCTGTGGTGACGCTCTGAACAAACACAGCGAGTCGGGGCAGAGCACCGTCCAGAAAGATGCCAGCGACAAGCAGCGCGAGGCGAGCGTTTGCGATACTGCTGACCGGCGACGCGTCTTCTTCTTCACAGCGTGTTTGCGTACCGTATTTCCGTATCTAGCTAAAACTCTCTATTGTCAGTACAGCTGGGCCGCGGACTCCGTAGAGTATATCTTGCTCGAGTGCCCAGCATGCATGGACAAGCGACAACAATATCAAGATAATCTAGAAAAGATCCACCAATGCCCCTTGACTTTGGCATGGACGTTGGGACCCTGCCCATCGATACGGCGAAAAGCACTGAACTTCTTGTTTACACACATTGAATCTATTTGTCTTCCCATGTGTAGCAAACCGGTTTTCCTAAACTGGTTAACCGGTCTGCCTTTCCTTCGCTACTATTTTTCCTCTCTGCCTCAGCAAGGTTTGATCCTTCAATCAAGAAGTGTCTGTTGTGCTACTGGCGTAGCCAAGGGATGGGGGGAGGGTATTCAACCCACCCTCCCCCAAAAAATATTTCACTTTTGCTTGTGTATATATACAGGCACACATCAAAACGCACGCACGAAAATACTTAATGTATGGTTGAAGAATACCCCCCCCCCCCCCCCCGAAAAAGTTTCTGGGTACGCCACTATGTTGTGCTCATAATTGTGTTTCTTTGTATTTTTACTATTCTTTATATTTTATACGAACTGTCGAGGCTCTCCATTCATCGCCTAAGACAGCTATTACAGGACCTGCATTTTTTTTTACGTACCTTTCTGCCCACACTCTTCTAGGGCATTTTTGCCCGTCCTGCCCTCTCCCTGCAGTAGTGAGCGAATATACGCTGACTGATCATTCTGCCTTAAGGATCCCCTAACCACCTCCTTTAATTGTTTAGCTTTTCAAGTAAAGGCGCATCGAGTTCAGAATGCCGTCACGATGAACAATGCCAAACGCGGCAGCGCTACGAGCCGCGGGCGCGCCACAAATTCCAAGAAACAATCCATTTCCTCTCCGGGCCCTTCGGTAATCCCCGGCGTTGGCCGTGACGTCAACATTTGCGTCTGGTCATGTCATTCGCAAAAAGAAACCTGTTGGTCTGTTCGCAGCTGCGCGCGCTCACCGCTATTCCTCCTCGCACGGTGAGGAGGAGGACTCGGCCAGGAGGAGAGACGAGCCGATAACAGAGCTTAGCGAAAGAAAGAGCGAAACGAGCGGGGGCCGCTTTTGGATCATCAAACGCCTGCAGCTCCGCTATTACGGCACAGTTTCAAAAATTCTCGTAGCTGCGTGTTTGTTGAAGACATCTGCACAACTGCAACATCACAACTAAGTTTCGACATCTGGGTTCTTTAGGGGCCTTTAATAAAAAGCTATCTTTCTCTCTCTCTCTCTCTCTAGGGCAAAAAAAAAAATATCTGCTGAGTCGCGCGTGCTTATGTATGCAAAATTTTAGCCAGACCTGGTAAATGATCCTGGATTACGTCTGTATTCCGCATTTTCGCTGCGTCGCACTTGCACACAACCACACACTGCAGCGGTCACCAATTGTCCACGTGTTGCTTCTTCCAGGCGGACACGAACCCGAAATAATGTCAGGCCAGCAAACGGCAGCTGGACGACCGAAAAAGAATAAAACAAAGGAAGCACCGCGACACATCGAGGAGACATTCGACCGCGTAAACAACATCTGCCACGCGGAACAGGCCAGGGCGAAGCAGCTCGTGTCCTCTGCGGTGACAGGCGTTGAAAGCGTAATGTCATGGGATGCTCTCGGTAAAAAGAAAAAAATAATACTACAAGAGTCCCTCATGCACTCGCCTAACACGACTCGAAGGCGAAAGCCATCCTCTTCTTTTCTTCTAAGTCGATGTATAGACCCTTCCCCGACCCCCTCCGAAAACTTTCTACACCTAATATTGTTTCGACAATGCCTCCAGGATCGGAGGCATCGTAAGCCTTCTGCGCCTCATCTGGTTTTGCACTGCTTCCGTGATCGGCACACCTTTGACCAAAAGACGATGTCACGTGATGACGTCACAATGACATCACAATGACGTCGACGTGATGTCATTAACTGGCTACTTGTGACGTCATACGGTAATGTCACAAATTATGAAGACTTGCGACATCATGGTGGCGTCATATAGTGACGTCATCACGTGATGATTTTTTACATCACTCGCGTTGATGCCGACGACGGTCAATTTTCGCGTTTAGTGAGGCATCTAAGGCTTTCGCCTCAATAATTGTTTCGTTCAGTGCTCTTCGTGTCATTCTTCGCCATAGCTTTGTTTATTTGAAAGTGAGAACAGGCGTGGCTCGCTCTGAAACGAGGAGAGCCGCTAAAGGTATATCACGAAGCCAAAAATATCGCGGTGCTGTTGCTGGAGACGGTCAGGAGAAAAAGAAAGTCACAGTTTTGCCGCAAAGGCGAAGCAACGAATGCGATAGCGACAAATTGGAATGTTATACGAAGAAAGGCTAGCAGCTCGCTCCTTTAGCATCCAACCTAGAGTAACTCTACAAAACGCTGGCGTAAGGGAATACGGCCCCTCCAGGGCGCGAAGCGCTCTTCGCGATGTCGTCTCAACGCGAAGTAAGCGGTGAGAACACAGCAGGTACAAGGGTATGAATCGTCTACCGATCTCTGTCGAAATAGCACGCGCGACTGTGAACATTTGATCAAAGTTCGCAATTGCTGCCCGTGCGACGCAGCCCCCCCTCCCCTCCTTCCACGGCACCACTTCATGCTCGTCGGCCCGACGAAGCCGGCCGGTGCGGTTCATCTCTGCTTGAACCACGCCCGTTTGCAGCCTTCACAAGCTTTCGCACGCACATAGAACATGAAAGAAGCGAGGTACAAGTGCGTAGCAGAGTTGTAAAACGAAAGCGTACGTAATACGAACTGATGGGCAAGTTGGTGAGCCACGATATTCAATGAAGCGACGCACAAAGGACACAATCACGCACATATAAAAATGACGCGAACACATGCGATGGATGCGCCATTTCCATGTGTTTGTGCCCTTTGTGCGCCGATTAATTAGATATTGAAATTGTACGCTCCAGAATACGCAATGGCAGAGTGAGAATTGGGCGAGCTGGTATCGCAAAGCGCTTGGCGCGTGCGTGTAGCTGTTTTTTTTTTTTATTGTTATATAATGTTGAGGAGATTTTGGCATTGTCTAGCGCCGGTTACTTTCTTTCACAGACGATAGTATGCGTGAAAGTCACAGCAACGACTTCCTTTAGTAGTCCTTTGGTGCGCTGCTTAAATTCATGATGAACCATAATCCACCCTTTGCATAGCAGTTTTCCATATTTGTGGAAAATTTTTCCTCGCGGCGGTCGCATTTCGATGGAGGCGAAATGCTACAGAGGAGCGTATGCTATGCGATATCAGTGCACGTTAAAGAACACCAGATGTTCGAAAACTTCCGGAGCCCCTCCACCACGGCGTGCCGCATGATGACATCGCGGTTTTGGGACGTAAACCCCCAGATATTATTAGAAAATATTCTACCCTCCGGAAAACTGTTACGCACTGAAGATATAGGCCCGTTCCAATCACACTGCGTAACAGGGTACGGTGACGCCAGAAAATAAAATGTTTAATACAATCGACAGAGAATAAAAAGAAGAAGAAGATGGCTTTCGCCTTCGAGTCGTCTTAGGCACATGCATAAGAGACCACGTGAGTTGGTTTCCTCTCTACCTCTCTTCAGTCGTTCCACTTCGTCGAACCCGAGTCCCATTGGGAAATTCCGGATCTGTAACATGCCGGTGCCCCCCCCCCCCCCAACCAAACCCACCGCTGGAACTATCGGGTTCACGGAACCGGTTCCGGCCGGTTATTCCCGCATCCTGTCACGCGCTGTATGGCACAGCACGAGCGCATGGCGCTGCACGCTCCAACGATTATGAGCCTATAGAGAGCACGTTGCCATATATATATCGATGCTATCAGCTCGGTCGAGGCAGCAAGCTTTTCTGTACTACAGTACACACCAAGCTCTGCCAGGGCGTCACGCGCACGAGCGAAAACAAGTCATAGGAGACACTGAGGTCGAACTGTCACGTGGTCACTGTGTCCTAATCTGTGGAGGTGTAGCCGTTTGTGTGCCTGTCTCCTGATTACGCAGTTGTTATCGGGGTATCGCTTCGCGCGAGGCGCGCCTACATTATCAGGAATTTATGGAATGCTGCCGCCAATATTGCCACGAGCGCTTATTTCGTTATGTCGGTGCGATCGGGTTTCACCCAAAAAAAACTGTAATCACCACGCGCCGCAAACCGCGCCACATTGTTTGGGAAACTATTCGATTGTTTTAGACCATTCTGATACGACTGCTCGCCCGACGTGAGTATCGTAGTTTATTTTGGAGATAACGCGAGCCTTAGTGATAACGCTTGAATTTTCAACAATTCGTGTATAAAAGGAGACGCGTTTCGCCGACGATCAGATTACCGGAGTCTGTTCCCGCCGCTTCCGCTGCACTTTGAGTGCTACTTCGCGTTATGGGCACAAGTTCGCCCAATAACGCGTTTCATCTTTACCGGCTGCGTTTTGCTCTCTTCACCGTCACAACCACGTGACATTAGAGCGATCAGTGTCTAATGTGATCAAATTACAGACGTAATAATAATATCTTGGGTTTAACGTCCCAAAACCACGATATGATTATGAGAGACGCCGTAGTGGAGGGCTCCGGAAATTTCGACCACCTGGCGTTCTTTAACGTGCACCTAAATCTAGGTACACGGGACTCAGACATTCTCGCCTCCATCGAAAATGCAGCCGCCGCGGCCCAGCAGTCGAGCGTCGGGTCAGCAGTCGAGCGCCATGACCACTAGACCACCGTGGCGGGGCAAATTACAGACGTGGTGCGGATTGTTAATAGTAGTAATATTTAGAATTTTACGTACCAAAACCACGATATGCTTATGAGGCGCGCCGTAGTGTACCACTGCGGAAATTTCGACCATCTCGTGTCCGTTAACGTTCAATGACATCGCACTGAACGCGGGCCTCAAGCATTTCGTCGCCATCGAAATGCCACAGCCGCTGCGGGGATGGATTCCGCGACCTTCTGGTCAGCAGCCGAGCACCGTAACCACTGCACCACCGCGACGGACAGGGTACGGATCTTGGTTGTTGTTGTTGAAGCAACGTCGTAGGCATAGTAATACTGATGAATGGTTAATCGATTAATCGATGAAAACTGTCCCGCAAAACGATTATAAGCCATTGATGTCCGCCTTCCACATCGACATAATCAATCGACATAATGGATCAAACTTTTTCGGTTAATCGATTTTGAAAGAGTGACAGCGAGTGACGCGAGAATTCTGAAGTCGTACCAGAATGCCAAAGGGTCACGACTGTGATGCTACGGCATGTGCACTGTGGACGAATGAGACCGACGCCAGAGATTTTTTTTTTAAGGCGAGAGCCTTAGATGCCTCATCAGACGCGAAGTTTGACAGTCGGCGTCGGCGGCATCAACACGAGCGACGCAAGAAATCATCATCACGTGATAACTTCACCATATGACATCATCATGACATCACAGATCGAAATAATTTGTGGCGTTTCATGACGTCACGTGACGTTACGTCGACGTAACAGCTAGGATGACGCAATCACATGACATCGCAGCTCGGTCAACGGTGCAAAACCATGTTAGGTGCATAAAGGTCTCGGAGGGTGGCGGGGCAGCAACGTATAGACTGAGAAGAAAAGGAAGGTGTCTTTCGCCTTCCAGTCGTCTTAGGTGAGTGCATAAGGGACCCGGTGAGTTATTACGGCTGCCATATTGGGCTGTTAACTTTGCCGCTTTCAATCTTTAGCAACTAATCGAACAGTGCTTCGGTAGAAATCAAAACAAGGAAGACGTTCAGGGGAACACTGAGGCTTGAAGAGAGATGAGCCAACGTTTCGAAAAGTGGCCTTGTCATATCCAAGGCGCCATCTTAAAAAAGACAACACCACATGTCGAAACCGTAGCTCCGGCGACACACCCTGTTCAAGGGGGGCAATTAAACAATTAAAGGGTTCGTTTTCTTTGTTAGACACAATATTAATGACAACTAACAGACAAACAAGCCAAGTAAAGTATAGGCGACGTTGTTTGTAGTAATTACCATATAAATGTGAAGAAATTAAAGTGCACGAAAAGACAACTTGCCGCCGGCAGGGACCGAACCTGCAACCTTCAAATAACGCCTCGGATGCTCTACCAATTGATCTGAGGCGGTGGTCATCCTCTCGTACACTCTATCGGGTGTACCTGTGCATTTAATCCTGGGAGTGTTAGTCAGCGCTGCTCGTAGCCATGACGGCCAGTGTGGAACGATCTTCTTTGCCTGCTGGCGTCACGTAGCACGCGGTCGTTTTTACGAGCTGGCAGCTGAGCAATAATCCTTCGCATACTGCCTGAAGGCATCAAGTCTGCCAGAACAAGATTCCCGCTATGAAATGAACGAAATAAGGGGAATTTAAGGGCTCGTTTTCTTTGTTAGGCACATTATTGAGGCGAACTAACTCTGTTCAAGAATATACCAAGTTATTCGTTGTTCAAGAATATTCGGGGCGACGGTAGACGCGTACGCTCGAAAACGGCTGGGTTGGTGCATTCGACGTTTCATGGCCTCCATTATTTGACGCTACTACTTACAAAAAATCACAGGGTACTTTATGCACTCGCCCAAGATGGACTCCAAGGCGAAATCCATCGTCTTTTTTTTTTCTCTTTCTTCTTATTCGATTTCATTTACCGCCGCTCCCGAAAGCTTTCTGCCTCAGCATGGCTTTGCACAACCTCCGGGATCGGAGGCATTGCAAGCTTTCTACACCTCGGGTGCCTCCGCGATCAGCCTACCTATGACCAAGCGACAATGTCACGTGATGACGTCATCATGTGACCTCACGTTAAGTAACGCTACAGTAACGTCATGGTGACATCACAAAATTCGGCGATCTGTGACGCAATATGACGGCATCACGTGATGACGATTTTTCGCGTCCCCCGTGTGACGCCGACGGTCAATTTTTGCGTTTGATGAGGCATCCAAGGCTTTCGCCTTAAAATTTTACCAGCCGTCCCTAGGCCAGAACGTATATAGTCTCGGTGCAGATCGTCGGACTCGCTCCGCAGCATGTGAAGTCGTACGTTGTCGGGGACTTGCACGCCATCTATAGTCAACCACCTGCCATAACTTCACATGATGACGTCATCAGTAGAAAAGAAGCATTCGGTAATCGAACGCTCCTTTTCTGAACGTTCAGTTTTCGAACAACCACGTGCACACCCTCGACGATGACGTAATGACATGTTTCGAATTTATTCACCGGTTCTGGGGCAACAGCCAGGCCGGACGTTCTGTCAAGTATTGCTCACGTATTACAGAAACAACGGCTACGGTAGTCACAACCTAGAGTACGCCAACACTCTATCGCTAATGGAGCCAAACGTAACAAGCGCATCTGGTTTAGGCCATCCTGAAAAGCCTCCACGGTGGATCTGGTTACATTTCAGAATTCGGCTGTCTATCCAAATATCTTTACTAGTAACCCAAGCAATAAAAATACTGCACAAAAGAAATTACCTTTCCATATCTTCCTTTAAGCAAACGACTGCAAGGTTTCAAAAAAACGCCAGGCCTGCGCTGAAACCGCAGCACATTCACAGCGAAAGCTGGAAGAGCGGCGTTTCTAGAGCCCGTTGTAGGCTCTATTTTGGCGACAATACAAGTACACTAGAAAGGTAGACACTACGCCATAAATCACAATTTTTGTGAAGTTGGGAAGCACCTACTAAACCATTATTCGTCATTCTGCGGAGAAGCGAGGCATCAGCTACACGTCTGTAAGGCATTATGTGCACATTGTTGAAGCGACGACTGATGACGATGAAGAATTATGTCTCAGCCCTTTGTAATGGGTTGGAAGCTTTAAACGGCCCACCAGTTATGTAATTTGCATTGGGTGACGCCCGGTTGCTATTTTCCTCTCCCGCCATGCTGTATAACATACGTTGACGTGGGAGAGAGAGGGGGGGAGGGGCGAATAACTTTATTGAGACCCCGAGGAAATGGATCATGCGCTTATGGGCTTCCTTGGCAACCAATACAAGTGCACTTGCGAGGAACCCACTACGCTATAAATCATTGTAATTTTACTGAGACCCCGAGGAAATGGATCATGCGCTTATGGGCTTCCTTGGCAACCAATACAAGTGCACTTGCGAGGAACCCACTACGCTATAAATCAATGTAATTTTACTGAGACCCAGAGGAAATGGATCATGCGCTTATGGGCGTCCTTGGCAACCAATACAAGTGCACTTGCGAGGAACCCACTACGATATAAATCATTGTAATTTTTGAGAAGTAGGGCAGCAGGCACTGTGCCATTTTCCGTCATTCTACGGAGAGCCGTGGCACCTGCTAAACGCATGTAAGGCATTATGCGCACTTTGTTGATGCTGTGCCTGATGACGACGAAGAATTATGGCAGAGCCCTTTGTAATGGGTTGGAAGCATTCAACAACCTACTCGTTGCGCAATTCGCATTGTGTGACGCCTGGTAACAGAATTCGCGTTGCGCGACGCTTGGTGCTTATTTTACTCTTCTACCACGCTATATTGCATATGCTAATGTGGTTCCTTCCCGACATGAAGCCTGTATAGGACCTTTTTGCAAAGGAGTTCCAAGCACCGGCATGGCTCAGAGGTTGAATACTGGGCTCCCACGCAGAGGGCCCAGGTTCGAACCTCGTTCCATCCTGGAATTTTTTATTTCAATTTTTTTTTCTTATTTCGAGCGATACTGGTTACGGACACCGGCGGCGGCGGCGGCGGCGGCGGCGGACAACTACGGCGCCAAAAACGGCCGCTGAAATGATCTCATAACAGCTTTCGCTGTAAAAATGCTTAGACCGGCGCCGTTTAAATGTCCGCTGCGATTTCCTCACCAAGCGAAGGGCAGGTTCAACCAAACGAAGCATTGATAGTCATAGCAATGACGGAATGAATGAATGAATGAATGAATGCATGCATGCATGAATTAATTAATTAATTATTAATGATAAAAAATTGAACTAATGAATGAAAAATTCACGTGGAACATTTATTTTATGCACTATTTATTTATAGCTATGGCTGTCTTACGTAGAAAAGGGACGGAAGGATGGACGGTTCTCTCGCTGAGTCGTCATAGAAATGAATACGAATTTAAAATCTTCATTCTAAAAAGACAGGGCGTGAAAACACGGACACAAGAAAGAAGTGGTGTCCCGACTTCTTTCTTGTGTCCGTGTTTGCACGCCCTGTCTTTTCACAACAAATACTTACCAACTAACTAGCTCAGCTCTTTGTTATTAAATTCTTCATTTTCCCCTCTTTAAAAGGAATGGCGAAAGGGGAAAGGGAACAGAGGGATGGAAGAGGAATATTTACCGTTGCTCTCGCCTCGGACGGAGTTCTAGCAAATAAACTCGCAGGGTCCCTTATGCCTTCACCTAAGACAACTCGAAGGTGAAAGCCATTTTTTTTCTCAGTCGATGTATTTAGAAGTATTGTTCCTGCCCCGCCACCCACCGAAAGCTTTCTGCAGCTAATGTGGTTTTGCATTGCCTCAAGGATCGGAGGCACCTCACCTGGTTTTGCACTGCCTCCGTGATCGGCCTACCTTGGGTCAAGGCACGATGTCACATGATGACGCCATCATGTGAAGTTATGTCACGCGACGTCATATTGACGTCATAATGACGTCACAATTTTGGTGGTATGTGACGTCATGATGACGTCGTCATGTGATTTCTTTGCATCACTCATCCCCGACGCCGCTGGACCCCGACGGTCAATTTTCGCGTTTGATGAGGCGTCTAAGGCTTTTGCCTTAAAAATCCAGAGAGAAGCTCCTTTGGGAGTTGTCTTAAGTGATGCGTAAGCGTGTTGGTTTCCTCCGGCGCTGATTGATTGATTGATTGATTGATTGATTGATTGATTGATTGATTGATTGATTGATTGATTGATTGATTGATTGATTGATTGATTGATTGATTGATTGATTGATTGATTGATTGATTGATTGAACGTGTGCATATCGAGTTCATTCGAGAACGGCTTCACACGCGAACTGTTCGGGACGTTACGTGCTTGAAAACGCCACAGCGTATTGCAACATCCCAATTATGAACGCGAAAGGTAGTTGCGAAATTGACTCGGCCATATAGCGCCGCTGTCGTCCAGGGAAGGCAGCAGTTAAAAGCGCCGTGTGGCTTTTAACGGCGGTACTGTTCTAGGGCTGGGTATGACGACAGATGAGTGTCCGCGTCGCATGTCACGCTCCGGTTCCCAGATACGCCCATAGATGGCGTGACTGCCTCGTTCGCAGACGAAGCGGCAGCCGCACAGTGAGACGGGGAAGGGGCGACTCGAACATGCATAGGGCTGAAAGTCACTGTAGCAAAGGCGGGTGTGGCAGGGGATGCCACACGTCCTCTGCCGTGCATATCTACTCTACAAGTGACCTAATCAAAGACACCCACACAAAATCACAAAACATCACAGAAAATCGCAAGGGAAACACAGGGGAACCGTAGCCCCGCTGTTTCAGCAGACTTCACACTGGGTGGAACTGCGGTAAGGTCTTTTTTTTCTTTCTTTTTTTCGTCAGGAATGCAGACACCGCGAAGCGAGCCAACAATGTGCAAAAGAATAAACAAACAAAAAACGGTGTATAATAAACGAACAGAGGCAGCCATTTCTTCGCCGGAGCTAGGCGCACGCTCATTAATAATATTGCCCGAACATATTAAGAGGACCCTCTCCGGTTACAGGCCAGCTGGAGTGTAGGGAAACGTAAAGGAAGAAATAAACAACTAATGAACTTCTCATCAGGCACCGAGACTGCCAGGTGGTGATTAAACCTCTCCTCGCGTAAGTTTCGCAAGCGCACGCGCGACCATGGCCAAAATTAGGAGCGCTTATCTCGAAACGGAAAACCCTGCAACTGTGTGAGATAGCTATGCGATATACGGAGTAACACATACGCATACTGAAAATATAAAGACACGTGCGTTCGGGGTCATGATTTTTTTTTGCGTTTTAATTGGCGGGTTTCATTTTTGGTTGACTCACGTAGCGGCACGTGTGGAGCTCGTATTCCCGAGTTAATTAATAAGTTAATTGATCAAGTAAGTTATGTCTCAAGCGGGCTCCCGTGAATGCAGTTGTGGAGAGCATGGAGGTAGATTCAATGGATGTTCGCGCTGAGTGCCCCCAACTAAACACATGCAAGCATGCCTGTATTCTTTTAACACTCCTAAGCAAAGGGTTTGTTTATTCTCTTTTCTTCATCTATTACCGTTTGAACGCGTCGGTAAATAGCAACATGTGAAACGAAACACCGCGTGACACCGGCAGAAAGTATCTCTTCGGAGTTTCCTGCAACATGCGGCGCAATTTAGTAGGGACACTTATATATATTGCTGTTTTATATCCTAATGTGTTCCACAGCCACACATGACAATGGATATGCATGCAGCATATGTATGTGCCATGTACCACGAGCAACAACCTGTTTAATGCGTAACTGTCGGAGGAACAGTACAGTAGATATATTGAGATACGGTAGACATTGCACGGTGGATACTGTGCGGTGGATATCGTACGGTAGGTACTGCGCGGTTGGTACTGTATAGTAGGTACTGTACGGTAGGTACTGTACGGTGGATACCATACGGTAGGTACTGTAGGGTAGGTACTGTACGGTAGGTACTGTACAGTGGATACTGTACGTTGGATACGGTACGGTAGGTACATTATATGATGGCTTGTATCTGTTTGTGAATATATGTCTTGCTTTGCTCGTTGAACTTATACGTGGGCTTTTTCAATTTCTTTTATTCTTGCCTCAGTATGTTTTGCGCATGCGTAGTAGGCTGTAAGTAAATGTCCGCACATCTAGCTCTAAACAGACACATTTCCCGCTCGCTTCATTAAATATAACAACGTATTTTGTGTGAGGGAGACTGTTGTTGTTGTTGTTGTTGTTGTTGTTGTTGTTGTTGTTGTTGTTGCCGCTGTTTTGTATATATGAGAAACATGGGAAGGCAGCCTACGTCAGAACTGGCTATCCCATCACCATATTATTATCATTAAAAAAACAGACAAACACAAGTTGTTGCTGCTGTTGTTGTTCACGCGCTCATCCGAGAAGAAGAGCTTGGATAACAAGGGCCCCGGTTGTACCGACAACAAGCTGCTCCCTCCCTAGCTTTCGTTTTCCTTATCCCTGCCGAACGCTTATAAAATACTCGAAGAGAAACAAACGGCGCGTACTCCTGGTTTCCAGCCAAGGAGCAAAAATCCAGGAGCTGTCGTACGTGCCCGATAAAACAGAGGCGACCCTTTCACGCACTCGCATGAGTGCCCCGGATTGGCGCAAACAACGACGTTAACAATGCACGCGCTTTCTTATTGGCTTTGAAGGTCTCGGCTCCAAAAATAAAAGTGTTCCGTCGGGAACTCCTGCGCCGTTAACCGTTGAGCTCGGTAAAAGGATGGTTAATGCCTCCTCCTGCATAGGAATCGGTCGTAACGCAAAAGTGAAACACCTCTTCGTATAAAAGTGCCCTTAGCGCTATTGGACGTTAGGAAGATATTCGGCAACATGTAACACTCTTCGCAACACTCGAAGGCCA
Source organism: Rhipicephalus sanguineus (assembly GCF_013339695.2). Classification (NCBI taxonomy): domain Eukaryota; kingdom Metazoa; phylum Arthropoda; class Arachnida; order Ixodida; family Ixodidae; genus Rhipicephalus; species Rhipicephalus sanguineus. The sequence continues at coordinate 30,345,743 of NC_051185.1, read as the reverse complement.
AAGCCTCTTGCACACTTGGCAATGCGTGAAGTTGTACAGGATGACTCTTTCAGAACTGGCCCATTTCATTTGACTGTAGTTTTGTTGCGAAGTATCCCGTTTTAATGCGGTTTGCGGCAAAACATTCAGGACGGATGAAAATTCAATGACACGTCGTTTTTTTTATGTACAACGCCGAAAAACAGGTGATAAAAATAAATAACGAAAGCCGCGGCATGCCGCAAAATTCGGTACAAGAGTGACTGCATACTGTTGAAGTCAGAACAGTTCAAGTCAGTCGCCGAAAGCCACCTAATAGCAACCTAATAGCAGGCTAAAATATCCGGAAATATCATTCAAAATTGCTATCTATCTACAGTAAAACCTCGGTGATACGAATCTCGCGGGATCACCAAAAATATTCGTATCATTCGAAATTCGTATCACCAGAAAGTATGAAAAATTAGCATGCGACAAAATAAAGCTGGCGTACATTTTTATTTATTCTTTTTCAGGGCCGCAGCAATGTCACGAACAGCTCTGAATGATTGCCAGTGAAGTTTTTAGATGTCGGCAATCATAACCTGCACTCGTAAATATACGGCTCGTGCGCGCGTGTGTAATTACGAATCAGCTGTGCTGTGACCCGCGACAGCTAGTAGCTCTTTCCAAATCTTTTTAGTATTGTTTTCCGCATATTACCCAAGTGCTGCGGCGAAAGTGACTTAAGTAGCGCTTTGACGCGATAGATGAAGGCCAGAAAATTTTACAACCGTGGTCTTACGTTATTATTTTCTTATCGCAGTGGTGTTGAGGATGTTTTTCGAGAGATTTACGGCCGTGTCCGCACAAGTGCGTCCCCAACAGTCGTGCCTGTTGACGTTGTGAGGCCTATCTCCTTCGCCAAGACCGTCCTTGTCTTCTTTCGGTCCTCGTCCACCTTTCATAGGGTGTCTGATGCACGAGGACACCGATTGCACGGAGGACACGGCTTGAATTCAAAACGCGAAGGCGCACGAATGCGCATTAGGGCATCAAAGGTTCGCGCACACAATCGCGGAGGCTACGACGCCTCACTGGATGTTTATTCTGATCACTGTGTAAGAAAAGTATGTTTCTTACACCCTGATTCTGACCAATTGGTGGCGCGGCGCGCATGTCCGCGCTTGCGTTTCTGCTTCCGCACGTGTTTGGCGCGTCGTCCGCGACAGCACGGACAGCACATCTTCGTATCTACGCAGTAGCGTACGTTCGTATCAAACGTCGTGGGGTGAAAATCTGTTCGAAACAACCGTACTCCATTACATTGTAGGCCAATGGGCCTTGGCCGGGACCAAAGAAAAATTCGTATCACCCCGAAATTCGTACGAGCCGTGATCGTATCACCGAGGTTTCACTGTATCTATCTATCTATCTATCTATCTATCTATCTATCTATCTATCTATCTATCTATCTATCTATCTATCTATCTATCTATCTATCTATCTATCTATCTATCTATCTATCTATCTGTCTATCTGTCTGTCTGTCTGTCTGTCTGTCTGTCTGTCTGTCTGTCTGTCTGAGGCTGTCGCTTTGCTAAAAGATCATACATTCCAGTGCGCGCGCATTATGGTTGTCTATATTATGTCTTTTTTTTAATTTTTATTTTTTAGCGCACCGCAGAACTGCTATAAAGCACATAGGCTTCCCTGCGCTCAAGAATGAATGGGAATCCTCCTTACCATAAATCGTCGTGGGTAGCACTAGACGTACATCTGAAACGCCTGTCTCGGGGTTCTCGCATCACGAAGTATTCTAGGCGCACAGCTTGGCGAAATTCGTAAGACAATTATACATCATTTTTCATTCCGCGCAAAGCATAAAAAGACTCAGATAAAATGCATACGCCGCGACTGAAATTCTCCTAAGGCGCCTTGATAAAATCTAAACCGACCATTATTTGGACAAAACATGTTAACAAAGTCAACCAATGCGGCCATGGCATTTCTGCTGGATGTGTAAAATGGTATCTGAAATATGCTGACCGCTATATTTGGCTCCGAACACGACATTCATTATGGCTTCCATGAACCGAGGCGGCACACTGCTCGCCATAGTGAGAGTACGTATGGTACTCTAAGTCGCGCACTTTTTGTTCTAAGAACAGGATAACTAGTTCTAGTGCATTACACATTGTCCATTCCAGCTTCCCTCCAATCCATGGAACCGGGACGGCACACTGCTCTCCCATAGTGAGTGTACATATGGCATCATGTGACGTCGTCATTACGTGACAAATCACCGAAATTTGTGATGTCGTCAGACGACATGGTTGTTTGGTCAAACATGGGAGGATCGCGGAAGCAGCGTAAAACTACGTGAGGTGAAGGAAGCTTCACATGAAGGATTGAGACAGTCTTTACTTTTGAGCACAGCAAGTAGGGGCAAGCGCTGGCTTCACCTTTGCCGGTAAGGCGACGCCACAAATTCCACTTCACAATCTTCTTTTAAAACCGACTAAGCGAAGCGCGCTCTACTGCTCACATCATTATTAAGGCGAAAGCTTTATATGCCCCATCAAATGCGAATATTGCCCGCGTCCCGCGTCGGCGTGAACACGAGTGATGCAAAAAATCATCACGCGATGACGTCACCATATGACGTCGGTATATTCATGGTGGAGTCCGGCCTAAAACACGTGGGTTAAAAATTAGCGCAGCTTGCACAAAGTCCCGCAAGGTTGGGTGGCAGCAGAGCTGGTGAACTGGCTGTGGATTTGTGCAATGTATTTGTTATGCATTATGTATTATTTGTGTAGCGCATTTATTATGTATTACGCATTACGGGATGCTCACGGCTTAAACGTAGCATCTCTTGCCCATCGCTGTTATTGCATCCCATGGTGCACAAATCGCGCACGTGCTCTAGGAGCGAACCAGAAGAGTAAGAGGAAGACGAAGTTGAAGATAACAAATAGAGCGCGTGCCGGCTCATGAAGTTTAACGCCCCACAACCACGATATGATCATGAGAGACGCCGTATCAGAGGGCTCCGGAAATTTCGACCACCAGGGGTTCTTTAACGTGCACCTAAATCTAAGTATACGGGCCTCAAACATTTTCGCCTGCATCGAAAATGCAGCCGCCGCGGCCGGGATTCGATCCCGCGACCTTCGGGTCAGTAGTCGAGTGCCATAACCACTAGACCACCGTGGCGGGGCGTAGTCGGTCTCTCGCCTTCTTTTCAATATCTCTTTCTTCCATTTGTTACTTCTCGCTATCTCTTCCTGCAGTCGGTCTCTACCCTTCTATCTTTTTCTTTGTTTCTGTGTTGCTTTCAAACACTTTCTCTCTCTCTCTCATTTTTTCTCTGGTTTTCTCTCTTTTTCTCTACTTCTTCCTTTCTCTCTCTTTTTTCTCTTTCTTTCTATCTCTTTGTTTCTCTATCTCTCTCTCTCTCTGTGTAGTCGGATTCTCGCCTTCTATCTTTTTCTCTGTTTCATCCCTTTCTTTCTATATATTTCTATTTCTATTTCTAGGTTTTTCTCTCTCTCTGTACTGGTTCTCTCATCCTCCTTTACCACCACGTAGCCCTAACATTTCTCCTCCTCACGCTCACTTCCCTTTCCCACCCCCTTGCTGTACTATACTATGCAAGGCTATGCTCTGCTCTGCCAGCGTGCCTGGATAGCCGAGTAGTTAGGAGGCTCGCCTTTGGATCGTGGCTAGGCGGGTTCGTATCTCGCCTCAGCAAATTTTTTTTGCGAAGAATTCCTCTCTCTCTCTCTCTTTCTATTTCTTGCACTCGCTCTCTCGCCGAGTATTGCATCATTCGTCGGACTAATCGGCGCATGTCTTCTGGCAGCGGAGCGCAAGAGGAAGAAGAGGAAGGCGATGAAGAAGAGGACGAAGATGGCGCGTGCCAGATCGTGATGGTGATCATTTTCTATCTACGACACACGGCCAACCTCGACCTTCACGGCTCTGGTGTAACAAGTCGACGCACCGTGACGGGTGACGCGTCGTCGACGTAACTTCCGTACGGTATTACAGCACTGCTCAAAGACACTACATGCCGACGAACCTCGCGTCAGCTCAGCAACAGCCGGTTAGCACGCCCCCTCTATCGCCACCTCTCGTATCGAGTGCTGTAGCTCTAAAGCGTGAGATAAGCTATACACTGTAGATAAGCAAGTGTCCGAAGCATTGAAAGCCTCGTGAACCGAGGCTCAAACAAAGGTCGGAACCTCTGCGCCTGCCCTCCTACACGTCTCGACAGCTTGCAATGCCACTCGAAAGGCGACGTCAAAACAGCCCCACTACATAGCCGACTGTTTACTAAGGCCGAAAATAAGGGAAGGTTCGTATCGCGACAGGTGACCGATGCGACGAAAGAAAGCTGTCCAACACAGGGAAAGCGCGATAACACTCAACAATAGCGCGCAAACAAAATAAAAAAAAATGACCAAAAAGAAACAAGGACAGGATTTTAGAAGGACAAATGGAAGCGCTGACTTTGAATCGAGCTGTCAGTTGAAAAGTTAGAAAGTCATTTTATTCATTTATTTTTATTTACCGTATTTATTCCAATGTAGCACGAGATTTTTTTTCCAGATTTTTGCTTCCTAAAGTCGACCTTCGCGTTACAATCGAATGCCGAAGCTGAAATACTATTTTTTTTTTCTTCCTGGTCGCAATAAGAAGTCACCCCTCGCGTTACAATCGTAGTCGCGTTACAATCGAATAAACGCGGTACCTCATTCAGATACCCAAGGGGTGTTGAGGTGTTACGGAGCGGAGTGGTAAAAAAGTGCATATTCAAGAACAGCATGAACCGCCTTTCTTTTTGTTTCGATGCGAAAACACGCGATGCGAACCCCCCACCCCCGATCGCAGGCACACACACACACAAATATTTATAGTCAGTTACAATCAAAGAACAAACAGGCCCCGCCCACAGCTGTCGCTGTTCCACCCAGAGAAAAAATAAATGACCACCATCCCGCCCTGAGAATGTGAATGTCCAGCGAAGCTGTATCAAACACCATACATGCTGATGCGGGGTATCTTTTATTATTACTTTATAGTAATGGCAGTGATAATCGCTTTGTGGTCGCTGTGGTAGACCGTGATTGCTTCCGCGACAAGCAAGACGAATTTGTTCCTTTCGTACAGCATTATATTCAAGTTGTTGTTCTGGTGTCTTTAATTTCCGTGGTCTACCGGCTACCCACGGCAGTCTTATAATGAAATGAATCACTTGCTGGACGGGCCTCACTTTTATATATGAAAGCGGGAAACACGCGGGGAGAAGGAAGGCCCGTTTGACGTCATTCGAAGCCCCCGTGTGAAGTGCAAAGCAGCTGCAACCTAATCTTTACCGGGAACTCGTGGGAGGGTGTCCCCATTGTTCACAGGCGCCTTATCATCCATAATGCAGTTTTGATGCTTGTTTTGTGGGTTTCATTACTGAAGCGAATACTGAGCTCTACGCTGTATGTCTAATGGCAAAGAAAGATATGCCGTTTGCCTGCAATTGTTAAAGGGCCCCTAAACCACCCAGAGGTCGAAATTTAGTTGTAGCGATGCAATTGCGCACGAGTCTACAGCGAGCGCGTTCGTCGGCTCGTCTGTCCACCTCTCCGAATGCCCTTCCTCAGCGTCCGAGGTGAAAACGCAAGGAGCGCGCGCATCTGCTAGTAGAGGAGCACCCGAGCGCGAGCGTCTGTTGGTGGTTTCGGAGCCCGGTGCTTTGTGCTTACGCCACGTAGGCCACGTGGTTTTTGCCCACGCGTTTTTCTGCCCACGTAGACGAAACTGCGTGTGTGTGTGGGGGGGGGGGGGGGGTAGAGGTAGACAGCTTTGGTGTAAAAGAAGAAGACGGATTTCGCCTTCAAGCCGTCTTAGGCGAACGCATAACGGACCCTGTGAGTTTTATATGTTGAGAACAAAAGGTGGGCGATTTAGAGTACCATATGTAATCCACTATATGAGAGCAGTATGGCGTCCCGGTTTCACGGATTGTGTTCTGAAAAAATGTTGAACGATTACTATCAGTACTCTGTAGTACACCGGCTATGGGACACCTCCATCTGGGGCTTCGGGTACGGTTTGCGTGTTTGAATCCAAGGTATTGTAGTCGGCATCTCCCAGATACCACTTTACACATCCTTCAGAAATGCCATAGCCACACTGACTGTCTTTGTTAACGTGTTTTGTCTGATCTACTCTACATTTCCCATTTATGAGAATGCAATGGGAAAATTTCAAGCGCGGCGCATGACTTTTATCTGAGTCTTCGTAACGCTCTGGGGGGAATGAACATATATTTATAATTGGCTTATGAATTTCGGCAACCTCAGTGCCGAGAATGCTTTGTGATGCGAGAACCCTAAGATAGGCATTTCAGATGCGTGTTTAGCGCAAGGAAATCTTACAGTGCAGTGGCGAGGGAGGACGACATTATTGATTTCAGGCAGATTGCTGGGCTGGGCTCCCACCCAGGAGCTAATGGAAAAGACTGTGTCTCCCGGCAGCTTCCTCGGCCTGCTGGATCGCCCAGACAGAGTCACTGGTCCAGGCCAGAACTGGGCTGCGCAGTCCGCAAACGCGCCCGAAGGCCTTCGTTGGAGGCCGCGACCTCAGCATTGCTCATTAATGCTGGACATGCCCATAGGATGTGATCTAGTGTGGCTCTTGAGTAGCAGTACTGGCGTAGATCGCTTGTATATAATTCGCGATATGTCTGGTTCATGATGACGGGGTTCGTCTATGTTCGTGTCTGTAACTGCCGCCATTCAACGGACTGGGCCCGATTTAGGTTGGGGTGGATGGTGCTTTAGCAAAATATTAATTAAAAAACTATATTATAGACAACCATAATAGGCACACAGCAAATGTGTGATCGGTTACTAAGACGAAAGCCTCAGGTTGCTCGTTGGGCGGTGACCTTCGGCGAAACACGGCCGGTACACATGTGTGTACCTTTACCACCAACGGTTTCGTCTCCGTGGGCAGGAAAACGCGTGGGCAAAAAACAAAACACCAAGCCCCTAAAGCCACCAACAGACGCTCGCGCTCGCGCGCTTCTCTGCAAGCAGATGCGCGCGCGCCTTGCTTTGTCACCTCGGACGCTGAGGAAGGCATTCGGAGAGGTGGACAGACGAGCCCACGAACGCGTTCGCTGTAGACTCGTGCACATATGCAACGTCACAACTAAACTTCGACCTACCGGGTGGTTTAGGGGCCCTGTGAAGGCAAACAGCATACCTTCCTCGGCAATGAGACATACAGCATAGAGCTCAGTATTCGTTTCAATAAAGGAAACCACAAAACAAGCATCAAAACCGCATGATGGATGATACTTCGCTGTTAAAATTGCATAGATGCCCTATGCAATCATGCAATCGCATGTGCTCATTTCCGTGACGTCAAGCACCTTTCGCGTATATCAGTTAGGTGATTTTCTCATAGAGACACGCGTTAGTGCCACTGCATTTCAGTCAAAAAAACTTCCTAACAAACCTGAGCTAAAATTCCGACATCACTGCTCTATGAAACGTGGTATTTTATTTAGGCACGACGAAGTTCTAATTCTTAATATGCGTAGTAATTATATTAGCAGGACACAAGTACTCACGGTTAGAACAGAGGGCAGACTTTCGAAAATAAAAAAAAAGAGAGAAACAACCTAGCATGACTCTCGAGCCCATATGAATGACAGGCGCGCCGCAGTTCTGTATTTTTAGGTTGTAATCGTCTGGAGGTTCAGATATTTTCTTATAAGTCATTTTCTACACTCTGCGGCACGTCGTTCGGAAAGAAAGAAAGAAAGAAAGAAAGAAAGAAAGAAAGAAAGAAAGAAGAAAGAAAGAGAAAGAAAGAAAGAAGAAAGAAAGAAAGAAGAAAGAAAGAAAGAAAGAAGAAGAAAGAAAGAAAGAAAGAAAGAAAGAAAGAAAGAAAGAAAGAAAGAAAGAAAGAAAGAAAGAAAGAAAGAAAGGCAACAGCGTTACAGATCGGATTTCAGGATCAAGGGTCAATCCGTTTTACCTCCGGTGCCAAAAGCCTCGTCTCTTCCAGAACAACACCTTTCGACGGGAACATAAATTTCCCCCTTCGTTCATATCCTTCGTTCAGATCCTTATCTGGCTCGTGCACGACGACAGGTTGAGGTCGAGGGGTCGCTATCATCTGCACGCATACGTGCTGTGTCCGGCCCGATAATGTCGCTGGCAGCCGTATCGACACGAACAATATCGAGCCCGATTAAGGCAGAGCCCGAAGAATTTAATGAACGTTGCATAATCCTCGGCGCGCGCGCGCGCCGCGGATTAAAGTTTTTTCAAGACCCCGAGGCAGCGGCGATGTTCTGGGCACGAGCGTCAATAATCTTAAGCAAGCGCTGTCTTTTATTATTTTCGATATTATATACCATCGCCCGGCGGCGCTTCGCGAGAAACCGGGCAAGCTTAATTTATTATTTCAATATTTTTTTGCAGCGGCTCTGAATCGCAACTTACCGGAGACAAAGGAAACCAAACCGAGACGATGAAATCTCCGAAAATTAATACGTTCCAGGCGAAAAGAGGTAAATTACAAAGAGAAGAACGAGATGAAAGAGGACATGGACGCTCATGTTTAAACCATGACGAAATAAAATAGTGTTATCGTCCGGTCGCCACTTAGGTCGATTTCCATAAGCACGCCTTCATCTTCGGAGAAGAGAGCACCGCAAGCGCGTAATAAATGGCTACGACGCAAAGCGAGGAAAAAAATAACAAAAGATTCCGAGCCAATTTTACCCTCGCCACCCTCTCCCCACCTCCACCACACCAACTCGCTTCCTCTTTGAAACGAAACTTTAATAACTCGCATATTTCAATCTGCCACAACGAATGCAACTTTTTAAAGAATGGTGATGCACTGTGCCAACAAACACACGCGTTACACAAGGAATTTGTACACGAAAGGTTAATTAATTTGGCACAACAGCAAGAACTACAGCTTTTGACAATTGAACGTAGTAACTAGTGGAAAATTTGAAGAAAGAAAGAAAGAAAGAAAGAAAGAAAGAAAGAAAGAAAGAAAGAAAGAAAGAAAGAAAGAAAGAAAGAAAGAAAGAAAGAAAGAAAGAAAGAAAGAAAGAAAGAAAGAAAGAAAGAAAGAAAGAAAGAAAGAAAGAAAGAAAGAAAGAGTAGGTCAGGCACGCAGATTCCAAGCTTCGCTTGCCCAATTTTTCCCGATAGACCAAGGGCACCTGATAGTTTTAATCGTACTCTTCTGACGTAGTGGTACCTACAAACCACGACGGCATAGCGGTCGATCTTTTTTTGAGAGAGAAGCCCCCTTCACATAGCGTTCCGTTCTCGCACTTCTCCTCTATACAGAGTTGTTCTGCGGTGAAGCCACCGCATACACCTACCTGCCTCTGTTCTTCCTCCCTCCATCCTCAGCCATCACGTTTTCCACGCAATATAGGATATCATACCCGACTGCTACCCCTCCCCCCCACTTCCCCCCTTCCTACCCACACTGCGAGCTTTTCTTACGCGTCAATTGAGAAATCATCCACGCGCCGTGAACGAATCGCTTAATTAAACTGCTCCCCATCCGAGACGCGCCGCCTCGTCGAAAGAAGGTTTGTACGCGGCGCTGGCCGGCCGAAGTATGTATTACACAACATCTCTCTTCCACGCTCACCATCCCCTTCGCTTCCCTATAGCAAGCGCTTCTGCTCCTCCAGGTCCCTTTCGTATCGCACCCAGCGCTGTATCCCTGAGAAGACGACGCCTCCATCGTACGCGTCTTCATGAAACGCGCCGCACGAACTTGCCTAACCGTTAACAGTGCCGGCATTCTCTGCAATTAGGCCCCTTGAAGGTGTATGTATAATCGAGCAAAAGTGTAGTTAATGTGTAACAGTAAAGCTCTTCTTGCTCGGGCTAGTTGGTGCATTCTTGGATACGTATAGCAGGCCTGCGCGAAAAAGCACGGACGAAGAAAGGCAAGCACACAGTTCGAACACACGTTGCCCCCCCCCCCCTCAAATTTTTATATTGTGAATCTGTATAATACACGCACACACAAACACGCACGAACATAAAATAAAGGTGGTTAAACCCTCCCCTCTCCCCCCCCCCCCCCGAAAAATTTCTGGCGACGCCCATGGCAGGCGAGATAGATGATTATTGTGGTTGGGACAAAAATACTCCCCAAGAACACCCTTTATTTTTTATAGTGTAGCAGTGGCAACGCGATTACGATGTTGGCACTAACGATGACGACTATGACAACGCACACTCCCCAGCATAGAAGCACGCAATCTAATTCGTAGGAAACTGGATTTTGATCGAATAAAGTCAAAGGTCAAAGGTCAAAGTACCTGCACCATACCGGCGATCACCTGTATTAGACGACAGTAGCCGACACTATAGCCAACGATAACTAATAGCTAGTCAACGTCAATCAGCGCTGATAGCACGCGATTAAAATAAGGTGCTTGAAAATGGTCAGCAGTCGTCGTGGGCAAGATAATACCGGGTTAGAGAAAGAAGATGGAAGAGGACAGGTAATAGATCGTTTTCCAAAATGTAAAAGAAGAAATGACCCCAGCAAAGTAATACGTTCAAGGCCTCCAAGCATCGGCAGTTCTTTCAATATGGGGCGGTGCAAAAAAGAAGTGTCTAAGCCAAAATCCAAAATGTAAGCGGGCGGGATGATGAAGAGGAGGACTCGGTGAAGAATAGGATGAGGACGAAGGAGGTGTGAGCAAGGCGTTCGCTAAGGAAACGGGGAGTGTCGGCTGAGGCAAAAATCTACGCCCCCCCTCCCCCTCACCCCCTCTTCCCTCCTGCTCCCTCGTTTCGCTCCAACGCCGATCGAAAGCGTGGCAGAGTGATCGATCACTAACGGCCCCTGGCACACCGGTGAGGTGGCGGAGCATCCGACGCTGCTCAAAACAGGAAAGGAGGGGAGGCGTCGAATAAAGCGAGCGAGAGAGAGAGAGAGATAGAAAAGAACTAATAAAGAAACAAGCCAGACCACTTGAGAGTCTCAACGGCCCTCTCAGCTGCGATGAGGCTGGAATACGCTTCGTGCGCGCCACAAGAGGGCGAATCGCATGCAGCGCCGATGCAGTTGCAATAACACGTTAATTCCTTTTCAATATCAAAAGCTTGTTTTTAGTGATACTTTGCATGAAAGAGAGAGAGAGATAAATGACAATTAATAATAATAATAATAGTTGTCGGAGTTTTACGTCCCAAGACCACGATATCATTACGAGAGACGCCATAATGGAGGGCTCCGGAAATTTCGACCATCTTGGATTCTTTAACGCGCACCTAGATCTAAGCACACGGGCCTGTAGCCGTGTGCCTTAGTAAAAACGCGGCCGCCGCGGCCGGCATTCGATCCCGCAACCTCCGGGTCGGCAGCCGAGCACCATAACCCCTGAACCACCGCGGAGGGTTAACATCAAAACATATATGGCAAACATAACCTTGATGATCGCTGTGTCTTGATTGATTGATTGATTGATTGATTGATTGATTGATTGATTGATTGATTGATTGATTGATTGATTGATTGATTGATTGATTGATTGATTGATTGATTGATTGATTGATTTGTCATGTGACGCATCAGTTATGCAGTGTGGCGTATCTCAGCAAACTTTTTTTGTTTCTTCTCTTTGGGTTACTATTCTATAGCAACAACTATTTGCCCGGCGTCGTCTTACGACAGCCATCGTCGGCCTTGAATTGAGTCATATCCTGCAGACGTGTATGGAACGCCGAACGAGATGTCATTTCGCGGAGAGAAAAAAAAATGGAAAGCGTGTCGAAATGAAACTTTCTCGTCGACAGGCGACGATTGGCGGCGCGTCTAAAACAAAGAGAATCTTAAAGCAAGCGAAAAAGGAAGAAAAATAAATTTACGCGGAGGAGGAAAGAGAGAAAAAGAATCGAAGCACGCCAGAGCACAAGGAAAGTGTCGGACAATCGTCGGCTCCGTGGATCCGACACTTTCCGCGGTCAGTGTGGAAACGATTCGACAGCGCACTGGATACGACGCGACGTACGATAACTATAGGTGAGAATACAGAAAGTGTTAAAGAGAACTTGGTCGCCATCCGGCCCTCCGCGCGTGAATGTCCGGCAAACCTGTATCAAACACCACACGTGCTGATGGGGAAGTATGTTTTAATATTACTTTGGAGTAACGGCAGTAATAATCGCTTTGTGGTCGTTGTGGTAGACCGTGATTTGTTACGCTACTATTTTCAGCAAGACGAATTTGTTCCTTTCGTACAGCATTGTATTCACGCTGTTCTTCTGGTGTTTTTCATTTCCGTGGTCTACACATGGCAGTCTTAGAATGAACGGAATGAGTTGCTACGTGGTCTCCCTTACATATATGAAAGCGGGAAACACACTCGTGGAGAAGGAAGAGCTGTTTGACGTCATTCGAAGCCCTCGTGTGAAATGGAAAGCAGCTGCAACCTAACCTTTAGCGGAAAGGCGTGGGGGATGTTCCCGTTGTCCACACTCGCCTTATCGTCCATCATGCGGTTTTGATGCTTGTTTTGTGGTTTCCTTTATTGAAACGAATACTGAGCTCGAGGCTGTATGCCTGATTGCAAAGAAAGATATGTTGTTTACCTAGGACCCCTAAACCACCCAGAGGCTGAAAATTAGTTGTGCCGTTGCAGTTGTGCACGAGGCTACAGCGAACGCGTTCTTCGGCTCGTCTGTCCACCTCTCCGAATGCCCTTCCTCAGCGTCCGGGGTGAAAACGCAACGAGCGGGCGCATCTGCTAGCAGAGGAGCACGCGAGCGTCATTTGGTGGTTTAGGGGCCCTTTAACCTGGCGTTTTGTGTTTACACGAAATTTTCCGACCAACGAGAGGTACAGCTATGTTGTAAAAAAAAAAGCACTATACTCGGTTTCAACCTAAGAAAAAATGGAAGCTCCGCTGAAGCGAGGCGCACCTGCTCTTCGAATTTAAAGGACACTCGTGCTGGCCTGTTTCTGCTCAAACCGTAACTACGTTTTTCTCGGCTAATGTAAACACTACGCATATAGAGAGTCAAAAATTCGTCCTTGCAGCCTAAAACATTGCGTTACGCTGAGAAGCGCTGCCAGAATCCCTGACAAAAGTTTACAAACTAAAAGCAGCGACACAAACGGCTGTATGTATTGGAAAGTCAACTACCTGAAACACTTGATAAGCGCCCGACGTAACGAAAATGAGAAAGCGCTATAGACGGAGCATTTATGCAAATCCTCTGTGGGAGTTAGATAAGGACTTCGTGTCCGCCTCGTAACAAAGCTTTACTCAACAGGGCATAGAACACTCCCCACACAATTTCGCATGACGACGTCAATTCCCGCAGTGCGTGGAATCTTTCCGGAATAATGGTGTTTATTCTCAACTGAAATCTGACGTTCTGCTGCGTGTGAAATTAAAAAGAATGCGGTGGGCTAAAGAAAATGAGCGGACAGGGTAGTTTTTGAAAACCACTACAGCGGATGTGTTCTTGATACAAAAGCTGCGGATATATTTGTTCAAAATAAACCCGATTACCGGGCGCACCTTTAAAGTTCAAATAAGGTAGCCAGCACGTAGTGCTGCCGTCTCTCCTTCGGCTCCAATAGCAGTAGGCCCGGGTTGCCAGGTGGAGAATAATAAACAGTAGCCAATAAATTGGAAAATTTAGCTCTATGAACTAGCCTAAAAGTAGCCAACTTGAGATAAGGGTAGTAAAAGTTGTCAATGTAGCCACGCGTGCGTGAGAATGACTGCGACGTTTGCATTTACATTGCCATATAGAAGAGCTTTTTGGTGCAACATATAAAAAAACAGTATACACCAAGTACATTTCAAAGCCATAATTACTGAGATTAAAGGACAAATCGTTGACTTTAGCAACCGTTTCGTGCAGGATGCCGAAGTTTGTTGCGTCGTTGGCGAAATAACACTCAACTGACGCGTCTTGCGTGACTTAACTTTACTCAAAAGAAATAGAAGTACCAGCCTTGGGGCGACAATAAAAATGAATGCTGCATGAGTGCCCTCAAAATCACATTTGCTGGCATTGAAACGCAAGTTGTAATCACTTTAACAATCGTTTCTTGCGCGATTACAGAGTCTGAGCGGTTAATACTCTTGCGTTGCACTTCGTACTAACACAGACAGTTCGTCGGATATGCGATTTCCAATGTCGATGAGTGAAGAGCGCTCTGGATGCGGAGTGCTCTCGATTGTGCTGTTCCCTTCCAGTTACAATTTGAAAGCGCGTTCAACAATGTGTAGTCGCCAAATGAGGGTCCATGCAACAGTTTTCCTCCCGAGTCCCGCAGCCACGTATCTAAAGGTTTTTAGTTTGTGTAACGCAAGCACCAAATTCAATATTGGAAGCTGTAAGCACAACTTCACCGCATACTCGGACGCCAGCGCCTGAGACGTCACAAGATATTGATAATTTGGTTCAAATCTAGGCAACAACAAAGTCGCCAAAAAAGTAGCCAAGTAGCGAGACGTTTTTCCTGCAGCCACAAGCCTGGAAAAGTAGCCAAATTGACGCAAAGTAGCCAAAGCTGGCAACCCTGGTCTCGGGTGCAGTTGTAGGCATATTTGTGTGTTATTTCCACGCATTTGGGACTCTAGCTTAGAGCACTCCCACAGCTGAGAATTGAGTGCCGAAAATCATAATCTTTTGCAAACACTCCACCGTGAAGGCTTTGAAAGCCGCAAATGTAGGTGCGTGCAAATCCCCACAGTCGGTCACGATCTAAGAAAGAAAAGTTGCATGGCCCTTTGTGCATTTGCCTAAGTGCTACCGAAGACTTCTGATTTGCAGCAATTTTTGAAGCAGCAGTTTTCATTTTGGAGCAATTTGGAGCGGCAAAAATTTTCATTATGGAGCACTTTGGAGCAGGTAATTTGCATCTGGGAGTACCCTGGAACAGGTAATTTCACATTCTGGAGTACATTGTACAAGCAAGTTGCATTAAATTCAGACATGAGAATAATTATTGTAGGGCTGGGGCGCGATTGTCGATGTATCCACCTTGCGGGTCATCCACTTCGGCCTCCACTGATTGGCTGATGCTCGGTGAGCAGCGCGGCCCCTGTTTCCGGTCCTTCTTCCGTGACGTCATTTTAACGTCACGAAGCTTTCAAAACTCTCAACAAAAATGAGAAAGACAGAACGCGTTTCACCTCAACGAATGCTGCCCCCAGAGATCCCCTTTCGGACGCACACCTCGGAGGCCGTGCATAAACTCTAATCACGTTAGCCCTTGAATTAGGTTTAACGCGATCGCCCGCCTGACGCACCTTCAAGTTCGGTACGCATTCCTTGCATCGTTCTGAAACCTCTGAACACGTTCATACGCAAGTTCAGGCTTGTCAAGTTTGTTTAAGTGTCCTGTTACTGCACAGTTCGTCCACTTTCTTTCTCAATTTACGCTAGGAATGTGCTGGCGGGTTCGTCGACGTGATGCACCGAACCTGGCATGACGTCATAGCTCGCCGTTTTTTTCGAGTAATTGAACGTGCTGCGCCGAATTGGACGATCCACAAGGTGGATACACCGAGAATCGTGGCCCTGTTATGATTGGCTAGATGCATATATCGTTTGGTTGCAAATCATCGGTTGCAACGAAAAAGTTGGGGCAGCTACGTATTAGTGGTGCGAAGACTCAGGAAACAGCGTACCTGGTGGAGTTCCCAATCTTTTCCTCTTCCTAATCCTCACTTCCCTTTCAAACCCCTTGCTGTACTATATGCTATACAAGACTACACTATTCTGCACCCTCTCCCCTCTTCCTTTCCCTCCTCCACACCCCCACTTCCCTTTCCCATCCCTTGCTATACTATACTATACTATACTATACTATACTATACTATACTATACTATACTATACTATACTATACAAGGCTATGCTGTGCTTCACACTCTTCCCTCCTTCTCACCCTCCCAGGTTTATCTCTCTTATTCTATCTCCTTCTTTCTCAATTTCTTTCTCTTTCTGTGTCTCTCCTCTCTTTCTTTTTTCTTTCTATTTTTTCCTCGTTCTCTCGCCCACAGCAAAGCAATCATAAGGTTCCCATGAATGCTTGTTCTATTAGCGTGCCTGGATAGCCGAGTGGTTACGACGCTGGCTTTCGGACCGTGGGTACTAGGGCTCGAATTCCGCCTCGCCAAAAAATTTTATTTTGCTTTATTTACTTTGCCCCTCCACTTCTCTCCTCCTCATCTTTTCCTTCCTCCAACTCGTTGTTAGGCGACGCATTGTGACGTCATCGCTCGGCGATGAAAGGCGCGGTTTCTGCGAACGCCGCCGGAACTAACTCAAGCTGGGCCTTCTGACAGTGGGCCTTCCGATGCTAGGGCCGGCAGCCATCAACGGGCCCGCTACTGACAGCTGCGCATATTAAGACGAAATATGCGGCTGCTCCGACCAGGAGACAAGCCTTTATTAATGAGATCACATTAAAGAAAAGCTAGAAAAATATTCATATATATGCACCCTCCCACTCACGGTGTCGAAAGGAACGGAACTTTTTTTCCTTCTTCTTTCTCTTTTTTCATGGCAAGCGCGATAGATACATACTTGGACGTGCTGGTGGAAGCGACTACGAAAAACCTCTTCTGGTGAAGATTCATGGAGAAAGTACTTGAGAAGTGTCAGCATGTTCCCACCGTTCGCGTTGCTGTTCTGTGGTCGCAAGATTTCATTTTGTTCTATATAAGTCTTACTATAGGTTTCCCAGATTTCGTTCCGAAGTGTCCAGAAACAGAAGTGACAGACATTTTAGCGGTACGCGTGCAGTCATTATTACACATTGCCTTAATTACGTGCCTTGCTCCGCTTGAAAAGAGCTACGAGCAGCGTTTCTGGAACAGACGACGTCAACCGATGAATCGCCGCCGCACTTGTCACCGATTGGCCTAGATGTCATGAGGCTCTGCGGAGAGCCCGCTCTGCTGTCGAGCCCACTTGCGTAACTGAAGCTGCATCGGCACCGTGCATGGCATCATGGCTTAATTAATCAGGACCCACGTGCAAGCACTGTTTCGCTTGCGGAATAACCTTTGGTCCGTGATTGTAACTTCGGTGGCTTGAAGATCACGCTTCACATATTTTGACGCAGCAGCAGAGCGACAGCGGGCGATAAACGCGGTCGAACCCGAGGCTCTGGCGCAGTTTGGCGTAATTTACGTCGCTATTATCAGGATGGCGCAGTAAATCCAATTCGGCGCATTTGGCGCAGGAGTGGAATCACTGCTAAGACGACTCGAAGGCATAAGCCATCTTTTTCTTCTCAATCGACTGGATTGACCCCCCCCCCCCCCTCTGGAAGCTATCTGCACCCAACGTTGTTTTGCAGTGCCCCCGGGGGTCGGTCCACTTTTGAACAAACGACGGTGTCATGTGCTGAGGTCACGATATTGGCGACCTATGACGTCACGATGGCGTTTAAGGTGACGTCATCACGTGACGGCGATTTTTCGCATCACACGGTTTGACGCCGCCGGTCCCTTTTCGCGTTTGACGAGGCATGTAAGGCTTTCTTCTTAATATAAGATCCATCCACAGCCGCTGCCTATACACGCAAAAAAAGAATTTCATAGATGCTCCATCCAATCACGATCCCTCATTTCCGTGACGTCGAGCACTTACGCGGGCTTAAGGTGGTGGAATATCGCGATAGATATACACGCTGGTGACGCTGACCTTCGACAGGAAGCTCAGGAAACTCAGGACAAGTACCATCAGAGATTCTGACGAAAATAATATTTTCGTGAGAATATACACACCTTTGTAATCGCGTTCCGTTGGCGTTCGTTGGGCGTGCCACCGACCTCGGGCATGCTACCGACCTCGCATCGTGGAACGCGAAGAAAAACGCTGCGCGTGTCGTGTCTTCCCTGTAGCCTGGCCGTTAATTCTCAGAGGGCGAGCGGGCAACGCGGTCGACAGGCGCGCGCGAGAAGGGAGCGTAGGAGAGAAGAGAGAGTGGGAGGGGACGCGCATGCGCTGGCGCTCATCGTGGCGTTGCGCAGGAGAGAATGAGGCGCGCGAGAGAGGGGAGTGGAGAGGGGGAGTGGTGAGGAGGTGTGTGGAGAGGGATTGCGCATGTGCAGTAAGGGTGGTCACGCCGCACACCACCACCACCGGATTGAACTCCGCCATAAGATGCTTCGCATCTAATAAATGCAAGCTCCGCCAGCAAAACTGCGGCGCGCTGGTCAATCGCCCATGCTAGAGAGTCATGCCACCTGGTATCCTTTCGAACTGTAAGCGCTTTTTGGTGTGCTAATGTAAATACCACGCATATCGAAAACTAAAGGTTCGTCGTTCCTAGCTAAAATATGACTTTGCCTAAGCAGGAAGGCCGGAATCTCTGACGAAATTTGCCAGGACGATCAAGATTTCTACTTAAAACCAGCGACACGAACATGTGTCTGCATGGCATGACCAACTATCTGAAACACGCGAACAGTGTTTGATTTCTTTTCTCCCTGCAAGAGCAACCACAGCCATCAATGGGACACTGACGCGACGCAAATGAACAAATTTGACTGAATGAAAAGTGAATGCACAATCCCTCTCGGTCGCACACTGATGGCTGTGGGTGTGGAGCTTTAGGTTGTAATAGGGCGCCTCGATGCCAGCGTTCCTACGAAGGAACGCTGGCATCGAGGCGCCCTAGTTTGTAACCGACTATAGTGCCGACTGTCCACTCTTATGACACCAACGTTCTTTCCATTCAGCTTAAATCCAATGTTAGTTGTATACGTTCTTTTTCTGTCGTCTTCCTCTAATTCGCCAACGGCTGCGGTCAGTTCCAGCCGACTCGACGACTCCTCAAATCCAATGGAGCTTGCTTTCGCGCCTCATATTTTCGTTATTTTTTTTGTGTGTGCTTACGTAATAACGCGCCAGGCGAAACGTTCAGCGACCATCGTACGCAGTCTTCGCTGCTAAGGGCAGTCTCTCCCAAAATTGCGCGCGCCGACTGCGCAATGCACGCAAGAGAAATCGAGCGAATCCATCTTCTCCTCCCTATTGTTCCTCTATTCTTTCTTTCTCCGATGTTTCCCGCCTACCTACGTGCTTGATCATCGTGCCGGTTGCGAAGTCCCACGACTCTTCCTTCTTTTTCTTTCTTTTCTTTTTTTTTTGTCATGTCGTTGTTTGCCTGGATTCGCATTAGCGATTAGATGCGTCGACGAAATGCCGATGTATAGGTACTTCGAAGCACGGCGCGAATGACTCGTATACTCGATAGTCGGAGACAAACGCGGATACATCTCCTACGGAGTGGAGACCGCCCACCCAAAACGCGAACACCAAAGCGTGGCACTTGTGACGCAATCGAAGAACGATCGAGACGGTACGTAGGTTAGTCATGCGTGCCCGCGCCCTTTATACAGGATGGCTCCTTAGGTGGTTCTTCTGTTGCTGTTGTTGTTGGCATCGTTTATGTAAGATGTTGGTGCTTCCACTAGGGCCGGCTGGTCCTTTTTCCGTGACATAAATAAATATAAATACGAAGAAAGAAAGATTGAAAAGAAAAAAGAATGATTGGGGCAGATACGCACTACTAGTGAGAAGACTTGTGGGAACAGCGGAGATGGTGGCCTTCACCGCTCCCTCGTCCTCACATCCCTTTCCCTACACCTTGTCATACCGTAGTATACACGGCTATACTAGGCTTTACCCTCCCCCACCTCCTTCCTCTCCACCTCACGCTCACTTCCCTTTCTCACCCCCTTGCTGTTCTATAGGACACACGGCTATGCTATGCTTTCTTTCTCTCTCTTTCTTTATATCTCTCTGTTGTTCTTTCTCTCCCTCTATCTTTTACTCGTTCTCTCGCCCATAGCAACGCGATTATGTGGTTCCCTCCCATAAATGCTTGCTCCGCTACAAAGCCTGGATAGCCGAGTGTGTACGAGATTACGGTATTTCGTTCGCCTACGGACCGTGCATACCCGGATTAGAATTCCGCCTCGCCAAAAAATTTTATTTCGTTTTTTTTTTTCATTTCTTCTCCTCCTCCTCTCCACTTCTCCTCATTTCCTTAATCCAACGCGTTGCTAAGCGACGCATGCCGACGTCATCGCTCGGAGAGCGGCGGCGTTCGTCGACATAGCATAGTCAGTCGAATGGCCACAGGTTTTCGCCGAACACACTTTGGAATTTACAAAGTGTCCTACTTTTTTCTTCAAAGAACCGACAACCAGTTTTGAAGGCACCCGTTTTCTTTAGCGCAATGGAAGAGTTTGCCGGTCAGCGTGCCTAATCACGGAATAGTAACACGGAAAACGCCGTGAAACATTTATAATCAATTTTTTTCAATCTGCGGCGACTATGAAGTATAATAATATTATCTGGGGTTTAACGTCCCAAAACCACGATATGATTATGAGAGACGCCGTAGTGGGGGGCTCCGGAAATTTCGACCACCTGGGGTTCTTTAACGTGCACCTAAGTACACGAACCTCAAACATTTTTGCCTCCATCAAAAATGCAGCCGCCGAGGGCGACTATGAAGTCGTATACGCACAGCACATGTTACAAACACCGGGAGATGAGCGCGCGAGCGGTCCGTGCGTAGGCGCGTTGTGTTGGTGCGCGTGCGTGCACTCTGCGCGCATGCGCCGCAGCTCGACACGTTCCACTAGTGGCCGCGAAGGCAGCGTCGCGACTCAGCGTGCAACTCCTTTTACCTCGTAAGGAGCACAGAATGTAGCGGGGATGGGTAATAACATACACACTCTAATGTTGTGCACTAATTATAGTGCACATCAGAGCATGAGACTAGGTACCGCGAAGTGAACGACTCCACAATCGAGCTGCAATGGTGTTCCGCAAGGCTGCGCGACATATTAGTCTTTTTTTTCTTACTTTTACACGCAATTTAAAAATATAAATCCTACTCAGATCTGGAAAAGCATGCCTGAATCTGTCACTATAATTCACGGTCTTTTCATTTCCACCAGAATCTAATATCACTTTGTGGTCAGTTGTTGGTGTCTTTTTGAAGAGGCTCTAAAGAAAAAAAAACGATTTTTTTTTTCATATTAGTAAATTGCTCTTTCACAACTCCAAAATCACCACGCTTGCAGCGAAAAGACGCCTTGTAGGCCTGAAAGCGCACAAATAGAAAATGCGGGTGGCGACGCCGCCAATTCCCGCACCAAACGTCGTGATGTCATATATTTTGACGGCATCTAGTAGGTCATCCGTAATTCTCAATTGGTAAAAATGAAGTACATTGTCCCCTGATGGGGCCATAGACTTAACACACCAAATTTCAGGAAACTTCGATGAGCCAATGCCGCTAAAATACGAGAGATACACTTTGAAATCCTTTAGAAATGAAATTTTGACGTTGATTTTATCTTCTATTAATAAACATGTGACGGTGAAATCAACTAGAGTTTTCGGAGTACAATTTATCAATCAAAACCGATTAATTGATTCACTTTAGCGTCCCTTTAATTAGTCGGCAAAACTGCATGTGTGGCCTGCGCATATCGATGTAACAGAACATATTGTGAGCGTGTCGAAAAATAAACCGTGACTCATTTGTCTGGTACATTGTAGCAGTACCTAAGGAGAATGTATACTTGAGACACATTCGTACTAGCCGTAAAGACACGGCAAGGAA
Organism: Rhipicephalus sanguineus; assembly: GCF_013339695.2. Lineage (NCBI taxonomy): Eukaryota > Metazoa > Arthropoda > Arachnida > Ixodida > Ixodidae > Rhipicephalus > Rhipicephalus sanguineus. The sequence goes on along the minus strand of NC_051185.1, from coordinate 30,324,088 downwards.
GTACAAGCCCTTTAAGAGAGAATACACTTACCAAGGCCCCGGTAAGCCCAATCCGTCGCGGACGCATGACGAGAGCCGCCTGCAAGGAGGAAGACAAATACCATTAATAACGAAAAAAAATTTTCCCGCATGAAGCAGCAGATAGCGGGCAAAAAAAGTATATCTGAAGAGAAAGAAATTTACACCACATGCAGTAGAACTAGTTAGGGCATGAGTTATGGTGTGTGCGCACGTTCGTGCGCATGCTTTTCAACTGTTCAGCTATTCTGCTTCTTCTGCGCTCACTAATTCCACCACTGTATACAGTTTATTCTCCAAGGTTATTATCAAAGCAACGTACGAGCGACCCTTCATTATTACACCTTTAATAATATGGTTTCTTACAGCTCAGTTGGAATCTATTCCTGCAATTTTGGATAATTTTTTCCTGCTCTAGCTTTTATCCATTTTATTACGACAGCAATTACATGCTTTCGACGTCGTTGTCGCCGTCATGTTCCGTATAAAAATCAAATCGGTAACAACGCCCCACGCATCGTATGTTCTACGCGCGAGTAAAAGCGCGCGAGCGCAGCGGACAAACTTGGCTGAAGCACAAATGAAACGAGCCGGCCATCTTCGTCGAACGAAGGCGCATGCGATAAAATCACCCCGCGTGCGATGTTATGTCGGATACCGTAGCCGTAAGCGTAATAGGTCGGATAGGTGGTGCCATCTGGCGGGACCGAGATCGTCCAAGCAAGCATTGAATTGTTATTGCAGTAACCTGGCGCATTTTACTTCTCTGCTAGCGTAGATTCTTGGCAGCGGCCTAATAGCGAATGAACTGCCTTTTTAAACTTTTGCTTCTACAAACACAACAGGCGAAAACAAACAAACGCATCTACAACTTTGGTTGCACAAAGCGTCACAATATATGGATACCATCGGCCGTTAACCCTGTATTCCGTAAACCCTTTGCGTAAACCAGAATAGCGGATACATTAAATACTCGAGGGTGCCTTATGCAATCGCCTAAGACGACCGGAAGGCAAAGGCATCTTCTTTTTTTTCTCAGTTGATGTGATCCTTCACCCCCTTTCCCTGAAAACGTTCTGCACATAACATGGTTTTGCACAGCCTCCGAGATAGGAAGCTTTGCAAGCTTTTTGCATCTCACCTTTTTTTGCATTGCCTTCGTGGTCGGCTTACATTTGATCAAGTGACGATGGCATGTGATGACGATGTCATGTGCATAGGCGTGCGCAGAGGAGGGGCAGGGGGGCGGCCCCCCCCTAATCACCTAAGAGGGGGAAGGCGCGAAATCTGCCCCGTACATTGACTTAGTAGGGTGGGGGGGGGGGGGGGACGCTGCGACGAACCTTTGCCCCCCTAAGTGGGGAACCCTGCGCACTCCTATGGTCATGTGACCACAAATTTTGGCAATCTGATTTTGGCGACCATGTCCCATGATGAAATCACGTGGGGAAATCATCGCGTGATGATTGTCGTTTGCATCACTCGTGTTCACGCCGCCGATGCCGACCGTCAGTTTTCGCGTTTGATGAGGCATTTAGCTAAGGCTTTCGCCTTTAAACCTCGGTTGTTAAGGCGAAAGACTTGCATGCCTCTTCGAGCGCGAAAAGTGACCGGCGTCCCGCGTCGGCGTCTCCCGTCAACGGCGACATACGAGTGAACCAAGAAATCATCAGGTGATGACGTCATCATTACGTCACAGTGAGGTAGCACGAAGGCAGTGCAAAACCAGGTGAGGCGTACTCCCATCCTAGAGGCAATTGCACAAGTACTTTAGGTGCAGAATGACTTCGGAGGATGACGGGGCAGGAACAATTATACACCGACTGAGAAGAAAAAGAAGATGGCTTTCGCCTTCCAAGTCGTCTTAGGTGAGTGCATAGGGACCCTGTGAGTTCTTCACTCACAACGCCCACTACCACACGAATTCACTGACGGGCCACCTCCTGTGGACAAGTGCCGCAGCTGAAGATCATCCTGATCATGATCATCATTCGAGCAGCCAGCATTTCGACAGGATCCCGCTATTGTAATAAACGAGCTCGGAACCAACAAGATGACCAACCAACGCACTTCTCGTTTTTTTCCTTTTATCTTCCTTCTTGCTTTTAAATCCCGCGATCATATTGTTCCCGGATTATTACCTCGCGGACGACATCCTAATACGAGAGGCTCATCATCCTCAGATCGCCCTCGCTTCTTTATTAATGAGCACCGTGCACCGATAGCCTCTCATAAATTAATTATGTTTTGCAGTCTACATCCGCACAGGCACCAACGAAATTCATACGCGGCATCATTTCTGGTTTGAAAAGCGACGCCGGTATTTTTTAGGAGCGTTTGCTGCAGCCCACCAACTCGCTTCATTTTCTCTTTCATTTCATCTTATTTACCGTTAGGACAAAACACCATTATAAGGAAGAGGGGGGGGGGGTGTCACCAAGTAAAAGAGGTAAGAAATCGTATACAGCATTAAAATTAAATATGTAACAAACCAAATCGTTTTTGCTCTCTCTCATCTATCTATCTATCTATCTATCTATCTATCTATCTATCTATCTATCTATCTATCTATCTATCTATCTATCTATCTATCTATCTATCTATCTATCTATCTATCTATCTATCTATCTATCTATCTATCTATCTATCTATCTATCTATCTATCTATCTATCTATCTATCTATCTATCTATCTATCAATCATTGTGTCTATTCATTTTCGGGCTTAATCTCGTTGTTTGTGTCCGGACCCTTTTATCCTGAATGTAATTCATTTTATTCCTAATCCTATTCCGGAGCTCGCAAGTTAGGTCGGATTGCGTTCGCGCTTCCAATTACTTTATTCCCGTTTCCCTAAGAGGAAAATAAAGGAGATAAATCCCTAAAACAGATTTTTTTTTTAGATTTTCTATCTGGTCTACGTTCTCTACGCTCCTATATTGCTCCGCTGGGTGCCAGCTTGGAGAGAAGCGCCGCATAGCAACATGTCGGTTTGCCCTACGAGATGCACATACATACATACATACATACATACATACATACATACATACATACATACATACATACATACATACATACATACATACATACATACATACATACATACATACATACATACATACATACATACATACACACACACACACACACACACACACACATACATACATACATACATACATACATACATACATACATACATACATACATACATACATACATACATACATACATACATACATGCATACATACATACATACATACATATAGCGATATCCGGCTAAGTACACCACACCGTCTAAACCACACAATGAGATTCGCGGTTTACGTACAAATTCCGAGGCTCCGAAGTCGTGATAGAACTACAGCCACGCCTGACACGTCGCTGCACGCGACTTCCGGACACTGCTTGCGTTCGGAACGCAGACAAATTAGAGAGAAAAGCATAAAGAAAAAAAAAGGGGGCGTACATAAAGAGGGCGGCGTGTGCTAGGCGCTCCATGGGCGTATACATTCAACAAGGCGGCGGCGTGCAGCGGCAACGGCAACGCGCTCTTTGCATACGCGTACGCGTTCCAACGCTGGAGTGCCTAATTACTTCGGCACCCGGCAGCGCGCGCGCGTTTAATGCCGGCGCAGATAGATACGACTACGATGCAAACTACGCGAGACGGAAAAAAAGAGGGGGGGGTGTTCTTCTATAACGCCTGCTTGCCTGCATGCCTCGTATGCACTTTCTCGGTCAACTCGATATCGCGCTTACCCCACCTCCTCTCCCACACTCCTTTCCACCGCTCGCTTCTTTCCGGTAGACTTCCACGCGCTTGCCTCTCTAAACAAGCTTTGCTCTCTCTCTCTCTCTCACACACACACACACACACACACACACACACACACACACACACACACACACTCACTCGCTCACACACATACAGAAAGACACATACACATACAGCTAGACACAACACAGACACACACACACACACACACACACACACACACACACACACACACGCACACGCAGTTTCTACGGCTGTTTTACTCCGTTTTATTTTCACCCTATCATTGATTGCAATCCCTACGCTGCGTACCAACTTTGCTTCTTTCTTTCTGGTCGTCATTAACGCTATTTCGCCGTCCTTGCCTGATGAACTAGTAGACGCTGGCGGCTCGCTCGTTACCTCAGGACAGATTGCAAACTGTGTGCGCTCATTTAGAGGCCGCGCGCGCGCGCGCGCGAGAACAGCGTATGTGTGTGTGTGTATGTGCGTGTGTGAGTAGGAGCGAAACTATATACATGGCTATGTACTATAAGAGTTTTTTCGCTTCGAGTGACATTGCTTGGGGCGATACGTTTAGTAGTCAGCGAAGACCCTCCACGCCTCTTCTTAGCGAGAGGTACTTTCCCGAGCTTTTTATCTGCGGGTTCCGACGTTCCTCAAATAATGAATAAATTAATTAATTCCACTTTACGACGTCAAGGAACCGTCATTTTCTCTTCATGATTTATTCACTTTTTTTTTCATAGTTATTTACACTAAGGACACCCCCGAGAGGTGGCCCTCACTTTATATGTTCGCTCTTTATTTATTATTTAATTCATACATTTTTATTATTATACGTTTATTGTTTGGAGATGCTGGCGCCTTTATATAGAGTCGGTTACTCCGTTGCACAGATGGCAGGATTCTTGAAACTCGCAGCCATGAAAAAAAAAAAGAAAAGGTACGGTATATAAAATTAATCCATTCATTAAGAAGCGTAGCGGATCCTCGAAAGCTTTCTATTGGCTTCATTGATTCAATTATTCGATGATTCAGCCACACACTTTCGTTCCTACCTTCCTTCCTTCATTCATTAATTCATATATTAATTCATCCCTCCGTTCATTGACTACATGACTGAGCTAAATATACAGCCCATACAGCCCATATAATTGAATACATGACTGGGCTAAATATACAGCCCATACGAAGATTCATTAATTTACTGCCCGCAGCATTTCCTTTGTCAGAAAAAACAGGAATGCTGCATGATACCCGTGTCACACGGGCACTTTGGATCGCGATCAGGGCCGACCCGGATTAGGTTCGATCCGGATCAGGTGCTGCTACACGGCCACTTTTAATAGCTATCAGGCCCGACTGGACTCGAGACGATCACGATCTGGCTCCCAGATCGCGATTTCACAGACGTCTGCACGAAGCTCGACACGGATTAGTTTGTACCGTGTAGCAGCGAGCATTGTTGATCACGATCAAGAAATCCGATCCGGATTGGTCCTGATAGCGATCAAAAGTGCCCGTGTGACACTGGTATAAGAATCGACTCGATCCTTTCACAGCCGCTTCGCTTGGAATTATTTTAGCGAGAACAAAGAAACGATAGCGTGAAATCATTTGTTCGCGCAATTTTAAGGGCAACAATGCACACGCGCTCGCGATTTTTGGAGCAATAAAAGAATGCTAAAAGCTTAAGCGCGTTTCGCAATCCTCGGTGCACAATCGATCTTCATTTCGCCCGACTTGCGCCCCGAGGGCTTAAGTTTAAAACAAAGGCTTGGTCCCACTAGTGTTTCGGGTTAATTTTTAATTTGTATGCAACGCGCCAACCCCACTCCCTAGCGGTGAAAAATATAAATAGGGGTAAACGAAATTGGCATAGGACATATTACGGGGCGCCGTTCTCGTAGATTCCTACTTCTTCTTCTTTAAAAAAAAAAGTCATTTACATTGTATTGACTTCGTACTTGTAAAAAGAACAAGACAAGAAAAGCTGCTATGCGTAAATTTTTATCCAACACTTAAGCAAGCTTTCTGGCGAGGCAGTTTGCAGTGTTCATGACACTGTAGGCTGAATCTAATCTCATGTTTTATTTATTTATTAATCTTATTTTTTTATTTTCTTTTGAAATACTGCGACACAACGATTTGGCGCCAGCGGGAGGGGCTTCGCGCACAATTCCATGTAGTTTTATTATAATTTATTATTTTTTAGCTATCAGCACATGCCGGAACAGGGGTCGCGATTACATTGCTTTTATGTGTAAGCATGATAACACATGTGTGAACTATTCGACATAGGACAATCAGGATAGGAGGGCACAAAACATCGAAACACGAAAAGTAAAATAATAAACCGCATCTGCACAACGTTGGACTTCATATGAAGTTCCGATGGATGCCATCGCATATCGGTATAGCGGGTATAGCAGCATAGACAACGCATGGGTGTACCACATGGAAACAGGTTCAGTGGCACAATAAGTTTAGTAGAAAGATTGCGCTGGCTGTGTCTTCTTCTCAGTTGTCGGTGTCCTTTTTCTTGGCGCGTACTCGTGCTGAAGCAATGGATTACTTGATCATTAAAAAAAAATTGGCCGCGTATCTGCGTGCTTCGCTGCAAATGTCGTCTAAAGACGATAGAAGAGGCCCTGCGTGAGATATGGACGCCATCTGTCAATACGTCGGGAAACATGAGTGCTGTGTTGCGGGCTGGTAGTCCCGGCGCAGCGGCAGGCGAAGACCGGCGGTGACCAACGTGACCGGTGGGGACGCCGGCCAGCCCGAACACGCTGTTTGGCACGATGCGCCGAAGGAGAAGAAACGTCCGCACTCAACGAGTACTCTCCACAAACTCTCTTATTTACACGTCGCCTGGGTAAAAGAGGAATGCCAGAGCGGCGCCCCCTGTCATTCGTACAATGAAATACTGAACCGAAACCAAAACACAACATGAGCTTGTGCAGAGGGCACGGAGGAAGACAATTGTTTCAGCGCAGTCGCATTTTCAGCGCAGCTTAAGAAACTAGGGTCTTTAAAATTGCGTATCTATGTATTTTCTATTAAAGGAACACAACACCTAATACTTACCTAATGATGTTGCACCTCAGACATGCGTAATATTTACTTTTTGATCGACAACGTTCACAAGTATGAACAGCCGTACCAGTTCAAGATGGGTGGGCGGTAAGCAAGTGGTTCAATTTTGGCCGAGTGGCTGAATCGGGTGACGTGCCGACAAACAGAAAGACAGACCGAAATTTCTGCTTTAAGTTCTCCAAGAAAGACTATCGTCCTTAAAATTGGGCAGCGCGAGGTGCGGGACGTTCTTTTCACATATACGAGCAAGTTGAACAAACTCGTTCAATTCATTAAACTAGGTGTGCGTAACTAAAGACCTTTTTTTTTTCGCTGAAATTTTTTTTCGCTCTTTCACGCTCTCGAAGTTCCAATAATCCGTTCAAAGTTCTTGCGCCCTTTCTTCAATTTTCCTCGACTCGTCAGCACACAAAGGGGTTGCAGTTCTTTCTGGCACCACAGTCGATCGAGTCAAGGAGGCAAGCCGTGCTTTCTTTTTTCTTCTTGGCCCGCGTGCCCTAATGAATTGGGAAGAAACGGGAGAAGAAAAGAGAGATTTCTGTCAGCCTTATCTTTCTATATTTATTATATGTTAGGTGCCTCCGGCCTCACGTTTGACGACATGGCCCGAAGCGCCAACTCTGCCACTCGGCTCCGCAAGCGTTTGTCCTTACATACACCGCCTGATTCGCGCGAGTCCCGAGGGTTCCTAAATTGGCGACTTAACAAGAACGCGAAGTCGGGGTGGAGGTTCGCTGCATGCTGCTCTGGAGCTTATCTTTTATATACAAATATACAGAGAGAGAGGCCTGTCACCGCAGGAAGCGTCGAAGGAAAACTTACACAGAGTGGGACGCAACGAAGAGACGCAAAGGTTCACCGAGTTTGCTACCCTGCATCGGGAAAGGGTAACTGTAAGGGAAGGGGGAGGAAAGGGAAAGGAGGAAAGTGCACTCGAAGTTATCCGCGCGAATTATGCCTTACGAGAAAGTATATGTCGTATAAAAAGAAAAAGAACATGCGTCAGTTCGGAGGCGCGAAAAACAAAGAAATCTAGACTCTCACAAGACGAAATAGGTGGCATCTTCATTTTAGCACTGAAAGGACAAACGCATGATATAGAACAGGACAAGCGCTACTATCTCTCATGCGTTTTTCCTTTTAGCGCTAAAATGGAGATATCGTCAGGGATACACCAGCTAACCCAGCAACAAGTCCTTATTAAGACGAAATAAAGAAGATTCTAAGAACATTTGTCGTTTTTTGACAAGTTTCGAGCTCCGCAGCGCAAAGAAGTAAAGGTAAGAAGGTAAGCCGAATTGCCTGCCTAAGCTCTGGGAAAGGGCGCTGATTGGAAGCAAAGAAAGAAAGAAAGAAAGAATAACGAGACATAAGAGAAAGTACACATCTCTACAAGACGAATGAAGAACAAACAAGAAAAAAGTCAATTTTCTGACAAGTTCTAAGGTATAGGAGACATTTAAAATCCTAAACGGGTTGCCTTTCCCTACAAGTTTCGGGCTCTGCAAGACAGACAAAAATTAAGTGCGTTTTCTGCCCTGTACTGGGAGAGAGTAACAGGGAGAGACGGGGAAAAGTGGAAGTAACAAGCAGTGATGCACTAGAACACGTGTCAGCCTAGAGGGAAAAAAAAGACGTAGTTTAGACCTCTACGAAACGAACAATGAATCCGTTAAAAATGTGTTAGACAACATCCCAGCCTAGGAAAACAGAAAGTTAGAGCTCTACACAATAAACGCAGAGAAGAAAGAAAACCTAGAAAAGATGTCTTTTGGCTGATAAAGCGGGAACTTTAGAGGTCTGCAAGACAAACACTAAACATCCTAAGGAGGTCTCCTTTTCTGACGAGTTTCGAGCTTTGCAAACCAAATAGTGATTGAGCAAGTTTAATATCCTGTACTGGGAAAGGGTAAAAGAAAAAGATCGAGGTGTAAAGAAGAACTGAAATGTAAAGAAGCAGTGATATGCAGGAACATGTGTCATCTTAGAGGAGGAAAAAAAAGAGCTAGTTTAGACGTCTACAAGACGTATAATAAATACGTTCGAAATATGTCACTTTCAGAAAAGTTCCGGGCCCAAGAAAAGTGTAATTTAGAGCTCTACAAGGTAAACGTAGAAAAGAAAAAGCCTAGTACAGATGTCTTCTGTTAATAAAGCGGGAGCCTTAGAGGTCTGCAAGACAGAACAGTGAAATTCCTAAGAAGGCCCCCTATTCTGACAAGTTTGGAGCTCTGCAAGGCAAATAAGGATTAAGGAAGCTTGCTACCCTGTACTGGGGAAGGGTAACAGGAAGAGAAAAGGATGGAAAGGATAAAGTAACAAAGAGCGATGCGCAAGAACCCGCGACTGCCTAGAGGTAAAGAAAAGACGTAGTTTAGACCTCTGCAAGACGAATAATGAATACGTTAGAAATATGTCATTTTCAGACAAGTTCTGAGCTCAAGACAAAAGGAAGTTAGAGCTCTAGAAGATAAACTTAAAAAGAGAAACCTAGAGAAGATGCATTTTGCTGATAAAGTGGGAACTTTAGAGGTCTGCAAGACAGACAATGAAGTTCCTAAAGAGGTCTCCTTTTCTGACAAGTTTCGAGCTCTGCAAGACAAATAAAAACTAGGCCCGTTTGCTACCCTGCACTGGGAGAGGGTAAAAGGTAAAAGGAGGAGACATTGTGGAAATAATAAAGGAAAAAAAAAAACAGGCAGTGACGCGCAAGAATACGTGTCTGCTTAGAGGAAATAAAAGACGAAGTTTAGACGTTTACAAGACGAATAATGAATAAGTTAGAAATAGGTGATTTTTAAACATTTCCCGAGATCGAGAAAAAAGGAATTTAGAGCTTTAGGAAGTAAACCTAGAAAATATGTCTTTTGCTGATAAAGTGGGGTGTTTGCGGGTCTCTAAGACAAGCAATGAAAACCCTAAAGAGGACTTTTCTGACAAGTTTCGAGCTGTCAGACACAACTAACGAAAACAATTTAAAGAGATCATACTTTTTCTGACAAGTTTAGGGTTCTAAGACACAGATAAAGAAGGCCTTTGGAAGGACGTCATTTCTCTTGACATCTCCAACAGTGTGAGTCGTATATTTACTTGAACTTACATAAAGAACTGCGCGCGTGATGAGAAAAGATGACAAAAAGTGTATTACTTGAAAAAGAAGTTTTGACAGCATAAGCGACGTTTTGTAACTGGAGCGTGTGAGCTAGGGGAACCGATAACTCGCGCGTCAGTTATGAGTAATATTTTTTTCGTGCTTATCTATAGGAAGGAAGCGCTGAGATCCAAGAAGTATTGATATTTGAAATATAATGTACCGAAGGCAAAGGAATACGCGAGAGCTATAGAGATAAGACGGAAGTCGGAAGCGTTGGTGGACAATAGTGCTGATTAGACCTGTCACAGCAACGGAGAAGTTCCCGTGAATTTCAATTATGCCACATGGATATGTGCCGACGCCGACACAAAGGAAGACTTATTTTTCAGATAAATACCTAACGGAGCAAGACGAGGCATAGGGCTCTGAATAAGAACCTCAGAGCCCTACAAGACGACCTTAAGAAGAGGAAAGAAAAAATCATCTCCCGCTAAAGGGGACCATGAGGCGATGCGAAGCAGCGTTTCGGCATGTCGAGCCCGCGTTTCAGAGGGGGAGTGGAGAGGGGGAGTGGTGAGGAGGTGTGTGAAGAGGGTTTGCGCATGCGCAGTAAGGGTGGTCACGCCGCACACCACCACCACCACCGCCACCACCGGATTGAACTCCGCCATAAGATGCTTCGCGTCTAAAAAAAAAACCGAATCAAGAGTTACGGGATGTAACGGAAACTGTGGCGTTAGAGGCTTTGCGTGTAAACGAAGTGGAAGCTGAAGTGACAAGCTGAGAGGTGGTGGCTGGCGTACACCATCACTGAATTTTTATTAAGCGAAAGCATTAGGTGCATCATCAAACGCAATAATTGACCGTCGTCGTCAACACGAGTGATGCAAAAATTATCATCACGTTGTGACGTCAGCATATGGCGTGATCATTATGTCATAGAATTGCCAAAATTTGTGACGCTAGACGTCACTACGACGTCACATGATACGTCAAAATTTGTGACGTCATGACGTCACTACGACGTCACATGATACGTAATCACATGACATCGCCGCTTAGACAAAGGTCGGCCGATCACGGAGGCAGTCGAAAGCCGGATGAGTTGCGTAATTGCTTGCAATGTCTCCGATGCTGGAGGCAATGCAAAACCACGTTAGGTGCCGAAAGTTTTCGGAGGAGGGCGAGGGAGGATCAATGAATACATCGGCTGAGAAGAAAAAAAGATGGCTTTCGTCTTCGATACGTCTTAGGCGAACGTATAAGAAACCCTGTAATGTTTTTTTTTTCTTTTGTTCTCCTTCTTTTTTTTTTACACAGAGCTGACATGGCACCCTCCCCGTTTAGTTCCTATTCTATAGGGAAGACGAAACAGAACACTGTGATCTCGTGTAGAAGATTTTTGCGCACTAAGAAAGATCCCTAAAAACACCCTTGAGTCCGACTGCATTAGATTTAACTCCCTCAAATTTGATATTCGTAGGGGCACCGACCCCTGTGCACAGCGACGGGAACGTATGCGCAGCCGCTGGATATCTAATAGCGCAGTCAATTAGATTGACGCTACAATCACGCAATCAAAACTTCATTTTCAACCAAAGTAGTTTCCATGATATTTTTCTATATATTTAAATCGGTTATCATTCTCACAGAATCAAATCGACCCCTACTTTTTATAACCAATTATTAATTCTAGTCAGAAACATTCTTATTTAACAAAGGGAAAAAAATCACAGCATATCCACGGAGTGAATGATGGTGAGTGGGCGAAGCTGCGGAGGTTCATCGGTAAACCGTGAATCTTCCGTGAATTCTGCCCAGTACATCATCACCGACGTGAGATCGGGCGCGTTTATACTAAAGGTTCGATGAGTTATGACGACTTGCAGCTCACTTTAATTTTACATGTACGCTGTGAATTTTCATTGTTTAGAAAACCATTGCTTTAGAAAACATCTGGCGTCTTTCGTTAAGCAGCTGGCGTCTTTTCGTTTTGCTTTAGAAACATCTGGCGTTCTTTCGTTTTGCTTTTAGAAAACATCTGGCGTCTTTCGTTGGTTTATTTCATCAATCAACGGCGTTTTGAACAAAATTTTTACCGTTTAATCACGCGCAGGAGAAACCTCACCAGGCACTACCTTGGAGGTAAACAATGGCTGCTAATGGGAATGAGAGACAGAAGAAGTCGGCTTTTAGCTAACACTTACACTTCTACTTCTACTAACGTTTCCTACTGGAACATGCCAATGGCTGCTAATGGGGAATGAGAGACAGAAGAATTCGGCTTTTAGTTAACGCGCACGCTGCGAATTTTTTATTGTTCAACAACGCACAGGAAAAATCTCCCACCGGCAGCACCTTGGAGGTCAAGATATGGTACTAGCGTTACGACTGGTTGCGCACTACGACTACTACGACTACGAGGGACGAACGGTTGCCGCTTTAAGGAGCTTCGCCCCTAAAAATCGTCGTTTTCTTTTCTATACCTTAAATATTTTATTTTTATTACCCTATTCTTGGCCAATCCCCCAGAGTGGGTGTGAGCCAGAAATTTTGGGATCTACGTCTGCATTCACGCTGCTAGAAATTCTTCAGTCGGTCATACATCCCCGCTTCATTTGGTGGCCAGCAGTAGAATCAGTAAACACACAGCCCTTGCGGAACAAAATTGCTGGAGGCGAAATGATGGCTACGGTCTGTTTAGATATTGAGAAAACTCACTATATTATTTTATGTACGTTTATGGTACAAGGATGTTTTTAGCTGAGACTGTTCTGTCATAAAAATGAATCTCTTTCATACAGCCATTAAGCACGCGCTGACTATCAGAGCCAGAAACCCCGAACCACATCTGCTCAGCCTCTGACATTAAAATATCAAGAGAAAATAAGTATATCGAGAAATAAACTACCGCACGATCAATCAAAGGTGACAGGTATAGACGCACTATGGCGAGAGCAATCCAAAACACAAAATAAGTGCACTCGACTATGACGTCAAACCTGACGTCAGCTCAGTAAATCAGATACAAGAGAGAACAAAACAGGAATCTCTATAAGTCGTCGACCCGACTGAAAACAACGGTTACGGGCGTTTGCGAACGCATGCGCGTTCCGAGTCCGAGGGATTATGCTTTCGACACTATACATTTGGACTTGGAGAAACTTACGCAAGTGAACTCGGCGCTTATTGACAATCGTGATACCGGCTGATAATTAGTGACCAGAGCTGGCAGTTCCGCTTGTGTGTATTAAGCGAATTTTGGCTCCTTTCGTTCACCGAGCCGACCCAAAACTTTCGAATTATGCGAAGGTTGCGGGTTCGAACTAAGTGGGTTCGGATCCCACCGACGGAAAGGGCGATTTTTCGCCTACTTTAATTCACTTCCGTTTACGTCACCATTACCAGATCACAGTTAAAAGACAACAATTATAGTCTCCTACGTTTTCCTTGGCGTAATAGTCTGTTGAATTCATTTGGTTAAGCCTAATAAAGAAATAAAGAAAACTTGAAAGAGAAAGTGTCTCGTAAAATAAAAGGGAAGTGCCTGCCATTTTTCTCCCGTTTATCCCATTTTCACGCCTCTGCCGTCCTTTTAGCTTTTTGGTCATCCAGAACTCAATTTCTTCCCTTATTTACGTTGGACTCACCTCTGCACGCTTTCTCTTCTAAATATGTTCAAGCGTGTCTATTCTGGCCTTACTGACGTACTCTATTCTTTGTCATTACGTTTCCCTATTTCTACGCGGCCTGGCCCTCTCGGTGAGACAGTTGTCAGCTTGCTTCATTCCCATTTCTCTATTTGTCATTTGCGTGTGCGCGTTTTCACATTAAAAACAATATTAGTACGTACTTCAGCACTCCCCCTTTCCTTCCTTCCCCTTTCGTCCGTTCGCAATACCAACGCTTTCCCCATTTCTTAAAGCGATTCCCTAAATCCCTACCTTTTCGCAGCCCATTTCGTGTTTCCGCTGATGACCCCTTTTTGCGCCAACCTAACCCTTCTTTTCCCGACTTCTTTTTGTAGAACATTTTTTTTTCTATTTAGAGCAAGGGCACGGTGGCGAAGATCCACTTATACGCATTCACCGCCTTTTGCTTTTGTTTTTTTTCTTCCTTGCACACCGGCAAATCGAGTCACGTCCTCTTAGGCACCCACTAAGGTATACGTGAAAGGAACGGCACATGTATGCGTTAGCACACGGGCAATGGAATGCAGCTTGGCGCTTTGCGCAACAAATAAAACTCCTTTAGCGGTACCTCCAGCAAGGTGCAATATAAGAAAGGGAGCATAGGGAGGGGTCGAGAAGGAGCTACACTACAAACCACTTAACGCCTTTAAAGAGGATTCAAGCACCCAACACACCCTTTTACCAAGTAAGAATTTGCAAAAATTGGGTTGTAAGGCTGTCTTGTTTCCCCATACAGTATTTAGGTTTGCCTAAGAATCGAAATAAAAGACACCCTTTAGGAGCTAAGGGTGTTCAGCTGCCGCAACACCCGTAATAAAAATAGCAATTGTAGGGGTTTAACGCCACAAAACCCCGACATGATTATGCGGGACACCGTTCTGGAGGGCTCCGGAACTTTCGACCACATGGGATTCTTTAGCGTGCGCTTAAATCTAAGTACACGGGCATCAACTATATTCTCCTCCATCTAAAATGCGGCCGCCGCGGCCAGGATTCCATATCGCGACCTTCGGGTCAGCAGCAGAGCACCTTAACCACTAGACTACCGTGGCGGGTTCGAAACAACCGTGGCCCATAGTGCGCGTTGATCACTGGAATGCGCTAATTAGGAATGTGCTGAATATGAGACGGGTTCAGATTAACAGATCTCTGCGTTTTAAGGCTACGTACAAGATCACCGTAAGTTTACACGTATTCTCCGAATGTTTATCGTTTAATCATGCAGAACAGGCAGAGCAAATCTGCACCACGCGCTTCCGTCTACGTGGCCTCCGAGATGCGCTTCGCCAGCGGGCGAAGAACGAAGTTAACACGAGGAAATACAGCAGGGCACACGAGTGCTGACGGGCGAGCGCTGCTACCAGACACCCAAGTCGAGGATTAGGGTCACCTCCATTATATTTTTCCGATCGCGCATTCAACGACTCGTTCAGCTCGCATTAGAGATTTCATGCAAAACGCGACTCGTCGATGCGCGAGCACGCGTGCTCGTGAATTATGTGCCGCTGCGCTCGGTCGGGGAAACAGCTTTCGATGACAAAAGGCACATAGCAATGAGCTTCTCTCGCGTGAAGCGCGAGCGATTCCTCGCGAACAACTATATCATCGGCTCGCGTAGCGTTTCTTCTGACACAACACTAGCGATTAAAAAAAAAAAGTATTGAAGAAACATGTTCCGTTGATTTGAAATTCAGATCAATGGCCAAGATGCGGAAGGACTGTGCGCGGACACGCGCAGCCGATGACAGCAATAAAAAGAAACAGCGCCCAGTTTGCGCAAGAGAGACGTTCAAAGACAAATAATGTCAGACGGTATAGAAATATGAGAATGCGTACGAGCAACATTTTGGATGCAAAGAGAGAGAGAGAGAGAGAGAGAGTGCGAAAGGAGAGGCCGTATCATCGGAGAATTCATTCACGGTGCGCATCATGGTTTCATCATCCAAGCACTAAGCGTTTTATCGTAGTCTAATCCGACGGCAAAGCGTTTACAGGACAATAAACGGCAATTGAGAATCCATATGCTCTATTAAAGCAAATGCCTTGTTAAGGTTCAGTTATGACCCTTACCGAAACGCTATTAATAACACCTTTGCGTATGTGTGGGACTGCATGCACTCGTATGTACCACAGACATCGCCCAATAGCTACAGTACCAAATGAAGCGATAAAGCAGGCTATCATCTCAGATCTCTGTCATCTCTTAAATGCTTTAATGTCCCGCAGTGTGAGAACTTAAAACATCTACGTCTATCTATCTATCTATCTATCTATCTATCTATCTATCTATCTATCTATCTATCTATCTATCTATCTATCTATCTATCTATCTATCTATCTATCTATCTATCTATCTATCTATCTATCTATCTATCTATCTATCTATCTATCTATTTATCTATCTATCTATCTATCTATCTATCTATCTATCTATCTATCTATCTATCTATCTATCTATCTATTATGATGTCTCTGTCCCTCTTCTCCTCTGTGTGTGTGTGTGTATCATCATCATCATCATCATCAGTCTAACCACGCCCACTACAGGGCAAAGGCCTCTCCCATGTTCCGCCACTCAACCCGGTCCTGTGCTTGCTGCGGCAACGCTATACCAGCAAACTTCTTAATTTCATGTGCCCATCCAACTTTCTGTCTCCCCCTCGCGCGTTTGTCTTCTCTTGGAATCCAGTCAGTTACTCTTAGTGACCAGCGGTTATCTTGCCTACGCGCTAGATGACCTGCCGATGTCCATTTCTTCTTCTTCATTTCGACTAAGATATCCTTAACACCAATTTAGACCCTGACCCACTCTGCTCTCTTCTTAATTGTCCCATTAAGGTTACACCTATCATTTTCTTTTCCATTGCTCGATGTGTCGTCCTCAGTTTCAGTTGAACACAAGCCTCCAGGTTTCTGCTCCGTGGGTGAGTAGCGGTAAGATGCAGCTGTTAGATATCTTCCTCTTGAGGGGTAGCGGAAAACTACTACTTATAATTAGAGAATGCTTGCCGAATGTGCTCCATCTCATCCTTATTCTCCTAGTTACTTGTCTCATGGTTCGGCTCCGCGGTTACTACCTGTCCTAAGTAGACGTATTCCTTTACAAATTCCAGTGCCTCGCTACCTGTCGCAAAGCGCTGTTATCTTCCGAGATTGTTGCACATTACCTTAGTTTTCTGCCTATTAATTCTTAGACCTACCGCTCTGCTTTCTTTGTCCAATTCAGTAATTATGAGTTGCAGTTATTCTCCTGAGTTACTCATCAATGCAATGTGGTCAGCTAATCGCAGGTTACTAAGGTATTCTCCATTAACTCCGTATCTATAACCCTTCCCAATATAGGGCCGTGAAAACCCCCTGTAAGCACGCGGTGAAGAGCGTCGGGGAGATAGTGCCTCCCTGCCTTACACCCTTCATTATTGGGATTTTGTCGTTTTTATTATGGAGGACTATGGTGGCTGTGGAGCCGCTGTAGATTTCTTCCAGTATGTTTATATATGGTTCGTTAACGTTCGTGTACGCCATGATTCCGTAGTGCCTGCATTACTGCTGATATCCCGACCGAATCAAATGCCCTCTCGTAATCTCTGAGGACTCTATATATATATATATATATATATATATATATATATATATATATATATATATATATATATATATATATATATATATATATATATATATATATGCGTGTGTGCGTGTGCGTGCGCAGGAGGAGGATACAAGTGATCGCCGCTGTCCGTGCCAAGCGCCGCTTCATTTTTCTTTCCTATACCTGCGACCTGACTCCTGTCGCAAAGGAGAAAATGAAATATAAAGGAAGTGTTGCTACACGCCGTATATATGGGCGTCGCATATTCCGTTCACGCCCTCCACAAGTACAGTGAAGAACAATATGAATGAGAACACCGAATGCTTTCTTGCGCAACAATTATCGATGACGTGCGGTAGATTCGAATAGGACAAGCTGCTCACGTCCCGTTAACGAAATTTATTCCGCATTGAACGAACTTATGCGGGGTCATGCACGTTTGGTCTTTATAGGACATTTCGGACGTCATTCGGCATGATCCTCTTTCGGATCGCTCCGGGCGTGCACTGCTGGGCAAGAGCAGTATCTGCGCGGGCTGGCTAGTCGGCTTCCGTGTTAACACGATCAGATAGAAGCTTATTATAATTCAATCGCGTCATCGCACGAGAACACGTTTTTAGCTGGCTCTCTCGCTCCCTCTCACTTTTAGGAAATAAGCCTCGCGTGCGGTTCCAGAGCTGGCCTATAACGTAAGGCTTTCTTTCGCTCCCCGATCGATTCCGCGCTAAGCATACACCAGTGAAGATTAAAGCGCCAACGAGACAAACACCGGCGACACGGACAAGCGCTTACTGACAACAGACGCTTACTGACCCGCCACGGTGGTCTAGTGGTTACGGTGCTCGACTGCTGACGCGAAGGTCCCGGGATCGAATCCCTGCCACGGCGGCCGCATTTCGACGGGGGCGACATGTTTGAGGCCCATATACTTAAATTTAGGACACCATGATGGTCAAAATTTCCGGAGCCCTCCACTACGGCTTCTCTCACAATCATGGCGCGGTTTTGGCAAGTAAAATCCCAGATAATATTATGCTAATTGAGACTTGAGTGACCTGATAAGAGTTATGCATTCAGCGTGTTCTCTCAGAATGCAGATGACGCTTACACTAGCAAGAAGAAAGATTGCGGAAGATACAAGGTCCTCGCGCTTACGTGTAATAAAAAACAAGCAATCTCCGAAAAGGTGGCGTAAGTAAACATGTTTCTAAGTCACCCTATAACCATCGCTCAACCCTCCCACCCAAATAGAACCATCCTTTTCGTCCGAACATGTCGTTTCCCAAATGTCCTATAAGCAAAACTCTATATACGTCAACGTCGAGCAAAACCTATCTATATAGGTAGTATGTGCGGGGAAAAAAACCCTCAGCGAAAATCTCGGCGAAGACCATATATTCGCATAGACCAGCTCCGCAGGGCCTATGCATACTCGACGACGCATTCTTTATGCAGATGCTGGTGCGACGCGTTTGGTCCCGCGATCGAACGAACACAAACGTCGAACGCACCATCTTCTCCCTGCGCGGGCGCGGCGACGCGCGACCAGCCGCTTTGAACGGCCGTAAAGCCGCCTCGCCACGATCAATGTCATCTATCCAGGAGGAAATAGTCTCTGTACACCACCGTCTCTTCTTTCGCGCGCAGCCTCCGTAAAGCCCGCCTGCCAGGTCGGCTCTTCCTTCCTTCGTTCCTTGGTTTGTTCATTCGTTCGTTCGACTCTATACAAGCACCAGAAGCGGATATCCCACGTGATTGATCGGCGGCCACCCAATCCCCGGAGGCATGGCTCAGGCGCTGTATATACGTATATGAGGGGCGCCGAGCGGCTACACACCATCCAACTTATACGGGACTGCTTGAACGCGAACACGAACGAACAAACCGCTGCGCGTATGCTCGTGAAAGAGGAGGAGGGAAAGAAGAAAGAGAAGAGGTAGATGGGGTGTGCGAGGAAAGGCGGAAACGACAAATGACACGGCGCTACAAAGACGCGCATTTAGAAAAGCGGTCGGGTTATGTATACCAATGTGTATACTTCTATCTCACCCGATTCCGTGCAGCACTGCGAAAGGCTGAATACTATGAAACATTGTGCTGGTGAACACAGAAAGACATGGACAGCATAGGAAGATGCACACAATGCTAGACAAAGGGTTTGCACACATTGCGTGCAAACCCTTCCCCGTGTCTTTGTTCTCAACGTCATTTTGGATTCATGTCTTATAACTTTTACTCATGTTTTACACGTGTACCTTTTCATGCACTGCATTGTTTCTTCCTCTTCTTCTTTTTGTGCACATTTGCTGCTTGTTGCCAGAAAGGGACACGTGGATTTTTGTCTGCGTTCCTGTTATCTGTACCAAGTATAGATGCGAAAATAAAGTTCAAGTACAATGTTTCACAGTATTCACCAGAACCAACTAGTCCAGCTGTCAACACTTACCCGCGAAAGACTGACACGCGCAGCTATAGCCTCGTGCCCACGTTCGGTTTTGACAACGTTAGCTATCCGTTCGCGCGATTCGTCAACTAGATGAAGTCTGCTGTTCGACGATGACAGCTGGCTTATCGCCAAGAGCGCGAGCAGAAACCGAACCTCTTGAAAACCGAACGACGACCGAACGACGACCGAACGACGACCGAACGACGACCGAACGACGACCGAACGACGACCGAACGACGACCGAACGCCTGCGTCAGAAAAAAGATCTCGAAGAAGAGATCCTCAAGTTGTCTTAAGATGTCATCAAGTTTTCGTCGAGTTTTCATGAAGTCGGCCGCTTGATTCCGTTATCCTGCGGCGTATGTCATGTGAGCCAGACTGGTCGTTGTTTAAATGACAGTCTCAGAGAACAGCCTAATTCCCCAAAGGGGGGCAACAGGTAGGATTCTCACATGCTTTGTAGCGATCGCAAATGCCAACCAAATTTCGAAAAGCGTCATATCACGTACAGGCTCTACGCCGTGCTATAGAAACTTCTAGAGACATCTAATCGCTTCTTACAGATTTGAGACACAACGTAATACGGTAGCGCAATAGTCTATTAGTTGTACATAGACGCGCACATCTCGTGTTCGTGGACGCCGCCATCCTGAATATCGGCACCACTGATTCCTCGGTTTTGTACGTCGTGACGTCAAAATTACCCAAACCTTGAACGGCCGAATGAAACCGTACAGACATTTCCACGCGTACGAGTCGACTACAGTGTCATTCGTTCAGTTGTTACGGATACGGAAAAGGTCTACGTTAACAGTTTAAGGTCGCGGTTCTTAAAGGGCCCCTAAACAACCTCACAAGATACAAAGAACCAGCGCGTCATTCCCTCCTACAGTATTTCCTGTCTTTTCGGGACGATTCGTGACGCCAGCAGGCTTGTTTACGTGACGTCATGAGGGCACACGCTCATGATTGGTCCATCTACGAGTCAAGTCAAGTCAAGTCAAGTTTATTAAATAGTTCAGTTGAGTTACATGGTTAGCGTATTACAGCAGGAGGTCCCAAAGATTCAGAGAAACTGACAGGGGGACCTCCTATGGCTACATGAATGGGGTAATTACAAGAAAATACAGCAATAGTATACGGACGTGTGAGTAACAATTAATAAGCTCGATTAACAATCAAAATACGATCAATACATAACATAATGGTAATATATTCACTATTAAAAAATAACATGAAAATAATCAAAAGCAAGTGATGAAACAGGAAAGAAAAAAAGCAATATTAATGAACAGCTCCACATGACAAATGCAACACGTTTCGTTGTCAGTGTTACCAGTTATACAAAGGCAAATTTAATAAGTAATAAAATAGCACAGAAATGTTGAGAGCTTTTAACAGTTAATTACACACTTGGAATGAGTTGATTAATCCCTGAACAAAATATTTCTTGGTGCGCGAGGTGAAAATATGAATATTGTGCAATGATTTTAATTCTAAAGGCAATGAATTTCAAATGGCCATGCTAGTAAAAAAAGGTTGAGAACTTGCCGTAGTTTGTCTTTACGGCCGGCAAAGGAAGATTATTGCACTGGGAAAACCGGGTGTTGTTGCTATTAGTTAATTGACGATGATCAATACTTGCAATAAAAATGTCATGCGTGATGAGTCTAAAGGCGACTATGGACAGTCTAAAGGCGACTACGAAAGAGGGAAATAATTTGTGATTTGCCTCCTGCGTTGCTTTGCAATGCAGTCGGACGCCTTTTGTGCCTTGTCTCGCATGACTATCGTATGCGATCAGCTAATTTCCCTTCGTTTTGTGCATTTTCGACGGCGCAAGCGGAGGTAACAGTGTGTAGCCGAAAAGCGCGAAATCCTGATAGGCTCAACGCCTAGTGCTGGCATTGTCCGCGTGCTTTATGAATAAATGAGTGGGCGAGGAGGAGGCGGCGCCTGCACGAAGGGTAGTAAAGGCGTGATAGAAACCACTCTCTCGTCTCTGAACTCGGAGTGGTTTAGGGGCCCTATAAACGGTGCGATTTAAACGATATGACGGTGTGATTACCGTGTTTATCACGTGAGTGAAAACTCACGTATGTTGACACCGACGAAAAATAAAGTTAGTTGAAAGTTCGCGCTCGTCCGTGTCTTCTGCGCCCTTGCCTAGTTTGCGCGCAACCATTTTCCTTTGCAGGCACTTTAAACGCGTCCGTAAAATGGCATACGCGTTAACTAGAGCTATAAGACGGCACCAGAACTAAGTGGCGATAGCTTAATTATAAGCCTATCTCTCCTTTGCGGCCGTTACTCTTTCAAAACCGGCAGCGCGAATCTTACCCCTTCAAGCTACGAGAGGGCACAGTGCAGTCCGCCGGGCCTGGCGGACGAGAGGTCATTTCCGGAGCGCTCAAACATTAATGACGCAATTAACAGAGCTGAAGTACGAGGTACTCCGCACAGTTTCTTACTACCTGTATAGTTTCGTTTTTATATCTTTCCTTGAATTCTTCTCTTTATATCAACTCTGAGCGCGAAGTAATTACAGGCTGTCCTGACCTCGGTGCCTTTAACGACATTTTTGTTTCCACTTATGTAGTTTTCCTCTTCTTTTTTTTTTAAACATACGGTCGTCAATCACATACATCACTGTGGAAATGCGTTGACCACGGTACCTCGATGACAAGCGTAGATTACACTATGCGTCAGTTGAGCGTTGGATAATGAGAAAAAGTTTAGTGCGAGTCTGTACGCACTGCGCAAGTAATTAAAAGTTCGCGGTAATATATCGTACGTCGGCGAGACAGCGAGTATGATGAATAATGAAGGTCACAACAGGCACATGGAAGTGACTGATGTCTGAAAGCCGGGAAAACAGTTACACCACCCGCTATGGCAGCAGGTCGGCGGCTAATGTATTGCGCTGCTGACCTCAACGGCTCGGGGTTTCAATCCCTGCCAAAAAGCGTCGCATTTCCAAGAGTCGAAATGCAAAGAATACGTGTGCACTTATGTTTAGGCACCCGTTAAAGTGGTCCTGATTCACTTTTCTGAGTAATCATCGAATGACCTCAGTATCGGAGTTCATTACCTCACGAATCAATCTCCGCAAGCCTTTCTCGAATCCGTCAAGAACGAGCGCAGTTATGGGGTTTTGCCGCACGCTTTAAGCGTTATCTCTCTCCTCTCGTCCCGACGAGCGCGCTGAAAGCTACACAGGGAGGGGCGGTGCGGAGGAAAGAAGTTACGTCAGCACGCGCCATGACCTTGAGCGCGTGATGAAACGCGATCGCTCTTTCCCGTTGTGATTCATACGCGCGCTAGTGTGGCTACTGTGTAATGTTAACAGACTACGGAGGGCGGTGCCGGCATGTGGCGGCATCCCGTGGCAAGAAGTGCATCTGATCCAAAAGCCGCACTCGATTTATGTCGGCTATTAGCCAATAAAACGCTATCTGTTGTTTGACGTCAAACAGCAGGCGCCGACAGCTCCGAAGCGAGTGGGCACAGACCTCTGTATTAAAAGAGGGCGCCTGAGAAAATGACAACTTCGCGTACCGCTTTCGACCTCTCCTTGCAGCGCACGACTGCAAGATTTGGCTGAGACGTTCATAGCGGTGTCTACTTTACGAAGACGGCGTTTTTTCACCAAGCCGGAGGGGCGGTCTATGACCTCATTAAAGAACCGCAGGTTGTCAAAATAAACTCGGGGTCCCCTACTACGGCGTACCTCACTATATCGTCATTTTAGCACGTAAAACGCGACCGAATTGAATTTAGAACAGTCACAGGCTGCGAAGGATCACAACAGTCTTACGCTCACGCGGAAAACGACTCGAGCTTTTTGATAAAGAGGACGAACCGTACATCAAATCCTGGAAACCTCCAGTCGGTAAACCGCTCACGTTGGCCATTGCATCGTCGCAATCGGCTTCGTTTGTTCATGTCCACTGTCGGACGAATGACGTCAACAGAGATATTTAATAAGACAATATCCTCTAATAAGAAAACAGCTGATCAGATTGTCAAGTTTGCTTCATTGTCTCTGAAGAAGAAAAAAAAACTAAGTATCATTTATTTCCAAGTACCTACATTTGGTTGCAACCTAAGCATAAACTCAAGCACCTCCCACTCTCATTCTTATCTTCCTTTCTTTTATGCCTCCCCTTATCCCTGCCCCAGTGCAGGGTAGAAAACCGGGCATTTACTTTCCACTTGATATCCCTGCATTTGCGCGTTCCATTTCTCTATCTCTTTCCACCCACAGCCTTCACTGTGCCATCGAGAGAACATTTGCATAGACGTTCCATCAAATCGCATTTGCTCATTTCCGTGACGTCATGCACCTTACGCGCGTTTCAGATAGTTGGCGTTGCCATACAGACACATGTCGGAGTCGCTGGTTTTAAGCGGAAAGCTTGGACGTCTTGGCAAATTTCATCACAGATTCTGACATCACCGCTTAGCCAAAGGTCTTATTTTAGGTAAGAACGACGAACGTTTAGTTTATCATATGCATGCCATTTACATTAACGCAGAAACAGTACTTACGGTTCGAAACGAAACCAGCTTCCACGACACGCCTACGTAGGTGACTGACGAGCGTGCCGCGGTTCTGAGGGCGGAGCTTGAACTTATTATTAAGCTGTAACCGCCTGTAGACACGCAACAACTGCAACAAACACGCAACAGACTGAAGAATCAGCTGGTTGCCAAACAAGCCGTGAAGTTCGACACAACGTGAGCGCGTCTCGAAAACGGGAGCGACCCAGGATGACGTCAACCAGGAAAAGCAGCGTGACGTCAGTGACCTGCCAAGCTAGGTTAACTGCGTCGTTCAGCGTTTGCGTGATATTTGTTGCTGCTGTTGTCGCTTTTGAGTGGAGAGGAACCTATTTTCGCTAGCTCTCGGCCCACTTTTGTCCGTTCGGTTATTAAGGCGAAAGCCTTAGAAGCCTCATCACACGCGCACATTGACCAGCGTCCCACGTCGGCGGCGTCAACACGAGTGATAAAGTCATCATATGACGTTATCATGACGTCACATATCCTGAGTCACGTTATGACGTCATCGCACGACATCATCGCTTCGCACTGCCTCCGTGATCGGCCCACCGGTCACGGAGGCAGTGCAAAACAAGGCGAGGTGCAGAAAGCTTGCAATACCTCCGATTCTGGAGGCAGAGCAAAATCACGTTAGGGTGCACAAGGCTTTCGGAAGGGGGCGTGGGAGGATTAATACATCGACTGAGAAGAAAAAGAAGAAGACGGCTTTCACCTTCGAGTCGGCTAAGCCGGATGCATAAGGGACCCTGTGAGTTTCTTTTCTTCTCTAGGTCTCTCTTTCCACGAGGACCACTTGACGAGTAGCGTGGCACGTTGACATTCGCCAGGCAGTGATGTCCTGTAACAACAGCCGGGTCGCGGCACTCGAAGAGCGAAAGAAAGGGGCTGTCAAGGAGTCGCATTCCTCAAAGAGCAAAGCGATCGCATAGCGGAAGGTTACGCAAGCGACGGAAATTGGAGCCGTCGACGCCGACTGCTTCGAGAGATAATGCTATGAGTGTGCAGGAACTAAATACCAAAGTCATTCAGGAGGAAAAGGCGCCAAGTGAAACGGGACAACGCGGGGTTGGAGCAATACGCCGGGATACCGGAAATGAGTGAGTGAGTGAGTGAGTGAGTGAGTGAGTGAGTGAGTGAGTGAGTGAGTGAGTGAGTGAGTGAGTGAGTGAGTGAGTGAGTGAGTGAGTGAGTGAGTGAGTGAGTGAGTGAGTGAGTGAGTGAGTGAGTGAGTGAGTTGAGAAAGTGAGTGAATGAGTGAGTTGAAAAAGTAAATGAGTGGAGGGGTGAGTGAATTAATGGGCGTGCAAATTAGTGAACGAAGGAACAAAAATCGCCTGATCTAAGCCACTCGTGGTGCTTTCATTTGATTATAACAACACCGCTTGTATAAAAGTGGGTATTTCGCGTTTTTCCAATAAAACAGGTGGAAGTAGGCACCATGTCCATGTCGTTCCTGTGTTCCTTTCATCTCTCTATATTTTCTTTCTTTTTCGGACTGCACATAATGTGTCCGAAACCAAAAGGCCGTGGTTTGAAAATGCAATGGCTTCGGAAGACGTTGCTTTTGAAGTGAACTAAGTTTTATCAACTCAGAGTAACAACAACCGCAAACGTGTCTACATAAGCGTACGCATGATGACTGCGCTGCGCCCGCGATGCGTGTGGTACTTGCGCCAGGGCTTGGAGGCGGAGTCCTCGGAGGTTTATTTACTCTACACCACGGGCTCCCGTCGCGACAGCCCAGTGACTCAACGGTCGTCATGGGACGGCGCTACTTTTTTGGCTCCGAGAAAGTCGTCCCTCGATACAACGGCAGATAAACAGACGAGCGCAGGTGCAAGCGACATTCGGTAAGACACACGAAAGCAGCAACGGACCCGCATCTCTATAACCGTGTCGCCGGGCTCGTCTCCGCGGTTCAAAAACCCCGTCCGCCCGAGCCAACACCGCGCGGCGTTTCACTAATAACGTACAGCACTGCAGACGCAGGGATCCGCGCGGACTCTTTCAAGGATCGGCAGGCTGAGCGAAGTGAGAGCTCTGAAATTTTTCATGTAGGATAGTTAAAAACTCACAGGGTCCCTTATGCAATCACCTATGCGAACTCGTAGGCGAAAGCCATCTTATTTTTCTTTCCAGTGGATGCAATGATCCGTCTCCTCTTCCTAGGCGTAGAGCATAGGCGAAGCCATATGCTCTACTAGAAACTCAAATCACTCTTGATTCACATTAATGTGCGCTTATTCACACCTAAATCGCTCCATTCTTTCTTGATACACACGTAAGTCATTTGAATCACTCTTGAGTCACTTCGTTCACTTTAATGCAACTTCATTCTCTTCGACCACCCTTTGACTTCACTTCAATTTCAAGTACTAATCATGTGACATCATTGTATCCGTATTGAATGTCACGAAACCTATGGTACCACTCGCGTTCACGATGCCACTGGAAGCCGAATTTTTCGACGGATGAGCCGGATAACATAGTACATATCGGAAGCTTCTTCCAGCAGGTATGTTTCGCTCATCGTACTGAACCGCTGCAGAGTCACGGTGCCGTCGCACGCGCGGATGCGTCCCTCCTTTCAAAAATAGAGACATTCAGATGGCCGCTTTCCAAGCAAATGTACGTCGGTCGGCCACCGACGCCGCCGCCGCAGGCTACGTACGCTAGCCCCGAGCCATGTCACGTGCGGCGGCGAACGTAAACAGGTCTTACGCCGGCAGAATACCAGACTCCGCTGGAGGTCAATCCGCGAGCTTCTATTTTTTTTCCTTTTAATTTTCTTTATCGTCGCGGTTTGGACGAGTGCTCGGACAATAATTCACCGGCGAAAGTGCTATATGGAATCACGGCGGCCGCGCGAGAGAGACAGCGTCTTTTGTTATCTGCTTCCTGCTTGGAGACCGCGGCGCCGAAGGCGCCCAACTTCTAAGCGGCTTCGGCTTTGTAGAGGTTCTTATGTACTCATGTCTTTTCCATCTCGGATGTCGCACGTATCTTTGTTTCTTTCCTCTTCTTCTTTTTTTGCTAAAATTTCCAGCGTGAGAGTTCCGGATACACGAGGCGATTTGCGCAAGAAGGTTGCAATGACGCGTGATAAAGACACTCTGTGCAACAATGTATCGCGGAAGTAAGAAACGTGTGGAAATAATTACAGCGCAGAAAAAACTCGGACAGAGGAGATGACATGGCGGACGAAGCGCTGTTGTCTACAGCGCGTTTCTTTCTTGTTCTTTTTAAGGCCGATAGTATTTCTTGGACAGACAGACAATGAACTTTATTAAGATAGTCCTGAGGAGCACAGCAGCCGTTCAGGGCGGCAGCGCCGCGGGCCGCTCCCACGTCGGGACGGGGAGGCCAAGCCTCACCGCCGCGTCGTGGGCCCTCTGGACGGCCCTTAATTGGTGTAATAGATTCGAGCTCCTTAGCTCGGAGCACCACTCTTCTTCAGTGAGGCGTTGAGGGCCCCGCAAGGAGGGACACCGCCAGAGCATGTGATCTAAACTGCTTCTCGCGCCACAATCGGGACAGTCCGGTTCAAAAGCATCCGTGTAAGAACTTAGGGTTGATAGACTAGGATAAGACATGGTCTGCAGCATGCGAAGCGTGGCGGCCTGAGGCCTGGAGAGTTTCTCGTGCGGAAGAGGAAACGTTCGCCTAGACAGCTGGTAGGGCTTACAAACCTCGTGGAACGTGAATAAAGGATCTCGAAAAACCTCCCAACCAGTCCCCGAGGTACCGCCACCGTCCAACCCGGCGCGGTGGGTTAGCTCGCGCGCGCGGGTGTGGGCGACCTCGTTGAGGTTAGTCAGAGAGGATAAGTGCGACCCGAGATGAGCCGGAAACCACGTGATGGTGTGTGAGGAAATGACTCTGTCACCTAGGATGTGTGCGACCTCGGCGCAAACGGAACCTGATGCAAAGGCTCTGACAGCCGCGCGAGAGTCGGTGTAGATTTGATGCCTATTCTCGTCAAGTAAAGCGAGAGCCACCACGGCCTGCTCGGCTCTAGCCGGGGTGGTATTCATGAGAGATGCAGAGTTGAGAACTGCGCCACTGTGGTCCACTAGGACGGCCGTAAAGTTTGCCGATCTGCCGTAATGCGCGGCGTCCACAAAGCATGCGGAGTGCGGGTCATCGCGAACTTGTTTTAGTAAGGCCTCGCCTCTGGCCCTTCGCCTGCCTGCATTGTGCTGTGGGTGCATGTTGCGGGGAAGCGGGAAAACAGTTATACTGGCTCGCTGCTCCCTAGTAAGGCTAAACTTTCATACTTCCTCAAGAGATGGATTACAACCCAAAACCGCCAGAATCTCCCTGCCAGCGGGCGAAGTAGACAGCCTGGCAACCTGAGCCGTGTGCTGCGCCTCGATAATTTCCTCTAACGTGTTGTGAACCCCGAGCTGCATTAGTCTCGCTGTGCTGGCATTCATCGGAATACCCAGCACCCGTTTGATGCTTTTTCGAATGAGTATATTAAGCTTCGCCTTTTCGTGATTCTGCCAGGAGTGCATGGCGGCCACGTATATGACGTGACTCATCAAGAACGCGTGGAATAGCTTCAAGAGATTGTCCTCCCTGATTCCACCTCGACTGTTCGAGACCCGAGTAATTAGCCGTACCATGCTGTTCATCTTCGCGGTAATTTTGGCGATGGTATGCCGTTGCATCCGTTGGATTCGATGAGCATACCGAGAACCCTGATAACCTCATCTCTGGGAATGGAGTGTCCTTCGCTGGTGTGGAGTACAATTTTGACCTCCGACAGGGGGACCCAGCCCTTAGGCTTAACCCCCCTTCTACTAGGTCTGTACAGAAGGAGCTCCGACTTGCTCGAGGAGAGGCGGAGCCCCGTCCCTACGAGGAAATCCTCTGTGCGATCCAGCGCTTCCTGAAGGGCTTCCTTCACCCTACCCTCGCTGCCTCCGACACACCATACGGTGATCTCGTCTGCGTAGAGGGTGTGATTGATGCCCTCGACCTCCGAAAGCCTCTGAGACAATTTGTACATGGCGATGTTGAACAGGAGCGGGGATACCACCGAGCCCTGCGGTGTGCCCCTCGAGCCGAGCTCGATGGGCCCTGACCGGAGGTCCCCAATATTTAGTGCAGCCTTTCTGTGTCTGAGGAACGAGCCGACAAATGCGTGGAAGTTCTGGCCTAGACCGAGGTCTGAGATGCAATCGAGTATGTGGGCGTGCGAGACATTATCGAAAGCCTTCTCTAGATCTAAACCCAGAATGGCCCTGACGTCCCTCGTGTTTCTATCGATGATCTGACATTTTATCATCTTCATGGCGTCCTAAGTGGAAAGGGAGTGTCGAAAGCCAATCATATTATACGGAAAAAGACCGCGGTCCTCAATGTGCTTGGATACACGGTTGTTAATCACATGTTCAGCCACTTTGCCTATGCACGAGGTGAGTGAGATCGGCCTGAGATTCGTCAGGTCAGGAGCGCGCCCCGGCTTCGGAATTAGGACGACCGACGCCAGCTTCCACGATTCTGGAACCGCACCCTTCTCCCAAACCCGATTTATTTCGTCGGTTAGGAATGCGATCGACTCGTCGTCCAAGTTGCGAAGAAGTCTGTTTGAGATGCCGTCCGGACCCAGAGCAGAACGACCATTGAGACCTTCGAGCACCTCCTTCACCTCAGGGACGCCAAAGGGCTCGTCCAAAATGGCCATCGGAGGGCCCTTGTAAGGCGGATAGACCACATCATGCGCAGTGGCTAAAGGTAGATATCTTTTGGCGAGAGACTCTAGTATTGCCGTATCGGAGTTGTCCCGGCGGGCCAAATGTAGAATTTTATCAGTGGCGAGTCTCTGATTAGTCCTGGAATTGGATTCCTTTATCAAATGCTTGAGCAGGTTCTATTTACCGCCAGTTCGCATCTGTCTGTCCACCGAGTTGCAGATTTCATTCCACTGTTGCTTGGAAAGCATTTGACAGTGCATCTCTATGGTGCGATTCAATTCCGCGATCTTTTTTCGCAGTCTGCGGTTCAGCCGCTGACCTTTCCATCTAGCCAGGAGGGCCCCTTTAGCCTCCAGAAGGTGTGCCAGTCGGCTGTCCATCCTGTCAACATTCATGTCGGTGGCAACGGACTTGGTGGCCGACTGTACATCTTCCTTAAGCTGCGCTACCCAACTATCTAGGGAAGTGGGTTTTTCGGCTTCCCTCTCCTCCCTGAGTTTACGGAAAATATCCCAGTCAGTAATCGTAAACTCCTTCGGCGACCTCTTACGCACCACCAATGGCGTGGCCAGCACGCAGTGATCACTGCCCAAGTAAAACAGAGCACTCGCTAATCGAGCTCATTCCTAGCGGCCAGCTCAGGAATATTTCTTGGAAACGCGGAAATTTTGGTCTCTCTGTCTTTCTGTTTATCTGTCTGTCACCCGATTCAGCCACCCGGCCAAAGTTTAACCACTTTCGGAACACCCAGCCATCTTGAACTGGTACGGCTGTTCATACTTGTGAACACTGTCGATCAAAAATTAAATATCACGCATATCTGAGGCGCAACATCAATACGTAAGTATTAGGTGGTGTGTTCCTTTACTATAAAATACGTAGATAAGTAATTCTAAAGACCCTAATGTTTCTTATTAGGCTGCGCTGAAAATGCTAGTGTTTCTTAGGCTGCGCTGATAATGCGACGCTATGAGGCAGATGCGGCGGTTCAACATAGAGAAGGAGGTCTCGTGTAGTACGAACGGCACAAGACTATCGTCTTTCGATGACATTTGCAGCGAAGCGCGCAGATACGCGGCCAATTTTTTTTCTTCTTCGCTGTAACTATTTCGACATGAACAACCAACTCGCCCAAACAATCTCACTCCTAAGAAATCTGGTCGGTCGATGACGGCACGGTGGCATCCGTTGGCAACACCCACATGGAAATGCGACCGCTTCGAGATTAACGGGAAATGGTTTTTTTTCTCCGCACGTAATGAGAAATAAAACAGAAATACCTCTCTGCACATGCTCGAATTTCACGGAAAGATCGCATCTCACAGGTTTCTTTTTTTTTTCTCGAGGAAATAGCGGATATTCCGTCAGGGTTAAGTGGCTACCACTGTCATAGTCAAACACCAATGATGCTTGTATATAAGCGACGCAGTCGCTCACACTCCCGTGCGTTCCCGTGTGGATCATTTTAACGCGAGAGCGTTAGAGAGCTATTCCGCCACTGTGGATCAATTCCTTTCTGTTGTGCCGTTTCGTTAAGCTACTTACGATGATATTAATGTGCACACACCAACTCGCCCGAAATTCAACTCTTTAAAAACACGACAGATGGCATGCCTGTCGGTCTGTCCTTACACACTTCTATATATCTATACGCACACTGTAAGCTCTGCAACTGCAGTACGTTGCCCTCTGAGCGAACAGTTCTAAAGCGCGCGAAAGACGCTTTTCAACTAGTAAAACGGTCAAAACACACACACACACACACACACACACACACACACACACACACACACACACACACACACACACACACACACACACACACACAAAATTGAACAAGAAAACGCGTTTCTAGTAACACACCCTCCTCCTGCAAAATGCAAAGGTCATTCGCGACATTCAATAGCGCGCGTTAACAAAAATGGCCAATCAAGACAAAAAAAAAGTTCAACGAGGACGCGACAGTATTCGTTAACAACTTTTACTTTTCGAGTGCGGCTTCGGTTCTGCAGGTTCAGAGAGCAAGGCGGTGAACTAAAAGCCGAACTTTGAGCGACCGCTCTTAGATAGACGCGAGTGCAAAACATAACAAATTTCAAAGGCCTATTCAGAAGGGCGGACGACTCAAAGCGACACGTATCTCCGACTGCGCTAGATAGCAATGTCTGCGAAGAAGCGCTCTTGTAAAGTTTCACAGGCGCACGGGCTTTTAAAAACAAGGAATGGGGATATAAGTCGGCTTTATGCATCTTTTTAAGTGACGCATTTCTGGCAAAAAGAGTGTTCCACACTCGCCGTCATGGCTACGTCATGGCTACGCCGTCATGGCTATGATCAATACACTTGACTAAGAACAAGAAGATGGCTTTCGCCTTCGAGTCGTCTTAGGTGAGTACATGGGACCCTGTGGGTTTTTTTTTTGCCTTTTTTCTTTAAGTTTCACAGGCACACGGGCCTTTAGAACAAGGAACGGGGATATAAGTAAGCTCCGTGGCCGTGTCTTGCTGTGCTCTCGCGCACCAGCTGCTGCTATTGCTGCAAAGATCATCGGCTTATTCTCGCCGTGTCAAGTGTCAAGTCTGCCTCTTTTGAAAAACGCATCTGAATCGGCGCCGCATTAAAGCGCTCTAAAACTTTAGAAGAACCACGTTCCCCTTCCGCCAAGGCTCGTCATGCCGAAGGATTCCTCGTCGCGGATGCAGTGAGCATTTGAGCC